>NW_027555918.1:0-25481 GCF_003287225.1 Phascolarctos cinereus
AGGTTAGTTACTTGGGGGCAGTGCATTAACTCTCTCGGCTTGTAAAGAGACTGGCCTAGTGCCTTACCATAGTGCTGAGAAGGTGGTAGAAGGGATTTGAGAAGGTCTTTCGGTGATTCTAGTCTTCTCTTGTCTATGCTGGTGCCTTCCAGTTCTCCTGGTTCCCTACACTTGCTTGTCAATTTTGAGTTTCTATTAACTTGGCTTGTGGGGGAGAAGGACTTTCCAGGGCCCAGTGACAAAGACATATATCCATAGCTCCTAGAAAAGGTTTTATGAGATAGATCTTAAAGGATGCATAGTATATTCCATAGTGAGGATTTCTTTGTGCGTGGATTATACTAGGCAGCCTCTGAAATCTCTTCCAACTTTCAAATTCTGTAAAGATTTGTTTAAGTAAAGGGCATTCCAATTATGAGAAAAGGCATGAGCAAAGGCTCTGAAGAGAGACTGTCAGTGAGTAGTCTTTTCAGAATGGTGGCTGGGAGGTTTCCTGTTGGGAAAAGTGAGAAATAAGGTAGGCTGGGGCCTGCTTGTGGAGGGCCTCAAAAGCCAGGCAGAGATATTTTGAGTTGATGAAGTAGGCAATTAATAACCACTGGGGCAGGGGAATGACTTGATAAAAGCAGTCATTTTTGAGAAGTATGGAATGGCTAAAAGGATGGCAAGGAGGTGGGGAAAGAGGATGGAGATGCTGAGTAAACTAAACAGGCAGTGGCTAAACAGTTTCTATAAGGGTTGACCAGATTGGCTCCACCTGCCCGAGATGAACTCCAAGCTAGCATCTCAGTTAGGAGGCTGGAGTGAAGGTTCCTTTTGAGTGGGGGGAGAATTGCATGGGAGAAAGAGGTTTGGATCCTGATTCTGTCTTCCAACATGTTAGTTTTTTCTGACATAAAACACACACACATTTTCTCTGTGCACCTGCTCCAGACTTAGGGCATGTGTAGACCCTCAGAATAATGCAGCCTAAAGTATGGAGAAACAACATAAAGAACCCTGGACTGGTAAAAGGAGAGTTGGATTCTAATTTCCTTACTCATAAGTGTATTTGTGGAGTGGGGGAGTTGATTAGGATACCTAAGACCAACTGATTCCTTGCCCCACCCCCAAACCCACCAGTCCAGTTGATGAAATTATAGATGATAAATATTAGGTAACAGAGACAAATGAAATGTTAAAGTCCTAAAAGAAAAAAAAAGATTTTTACTTTGTTATTTCTTTATGAGATGTGATATTCTCCTTGATAAACTTGGAGGGCACCTAGCCATTGGCTGGCAAATGATCATCCTTGACCATGATTGAACTTTAAAAATCTAGATACTGTCTCTAAAAGGAGAGTCTAGGCAAGAGTTAGCTCTGAGGAGTGTGACCTCTGTGAGTCAAGAAGAGAGTTAGGCTTGTCTCTTAGAGGTTGAGCTACAGAGAAAAATAGGTTCAGGGTGACCAGCTGGGGGATTTTCATAGCAGAACCACCATACCCAAGAGGAGCAACAAGAGTGTACCATAAGAAAGAAAAAAAATTGGGGTCTTACAGTGCCCGAGGTGTGAGTTGTCCTGGTCACATGTGTTCTCTAAGCTTGTGTTTCTTTACTAGTATCCTCTGAATCTGAATACTCTTCTGACTTATGTCATCTGTGGTTGGGAGACAATGTACTCCAGGCTTACGGAGAGAATGATTTTGTAACAATTGTTCTTACAATACTGTCTCAGTAAATGCCTTTGATTTGAACTATTTGGGTCTCCTGGCTGACTATTAAAGGTAAACATGCTGGTGGGGGCTCATAAGCTATACAGACTGACAGAATAACTTGAACCTGGGATAGCGGCCCCATTAAGGATCCAGTCTGTGACTGTGAGTGCCTTATTCCAGGGTGACCTAAAGTGGGTGTAATCAATGTGAGCTCCTTTCAAACCATCAATAGTCACATGAAAAAAGGTCCAAATCACTAATAATTAAGGAAATTCAAATGAAAGCAACCTGAGGTTTCACTTTAAACCCATCAGACTGGCAAAGTTGAGAAAAAAATGAAATGACAAATGTTGGAGGGACTGCTGAAAACAGACACATTGTTTGGATGGTGGAACTGAGAATTAGTCCAGCCATTTTGAAAAGCAAATGAGAGTGATACCCCAAAAGTTACTAATTGTACATATCCTTTGACCTAGTGATACACTACTAGGCTTATACCTCAAAGAGATCAAAGAAAGAAGAAAAGGAACTGTATGTGCAGGAAGATTTATGAGCTCTTTTTGAGGCATCAAAGAAGTAGAAACTAAGGGGGTTGTATCAATTGGGGAATGACTGAACAAATTATGGTATGTGAATGAAATTGAATACTGTTGTGCCATAGTAAGAATTCTAATTGATTCAGTGACAAACATGATTCCAGAGAACCAATGATGAAACATGTTCCTGAAACACTTCCTGACAGAGAGGTGATAAACTCAGGGTGTGGAATGTGACATTTTTTGGACACAGCTCTTGTGGGAATTTGATTTGTTTAATTGCACATGTGTTACCAGGGCTTTCTTCTCTTTTTCCTGTGGGAGAGAAAATCAATTTTTGTTAATGGAAAAATGGAATTTAATTTAAAAAAACACACATGCAAGCTCCTTGAGGGCAGGGAGTCTTTCTTTCTTTCTTTCTTTCTTTTTCTTCTTTCTTTCTTTCTTTCTTTCTTTCTTCTTTCTTTTTCTTTCTTTCTTTCTTTTTCTTTTTTCTTTCTTTTCTTCCTTTCTTCTTCTCTTCCTTTCTTCTCTTTCTTCTTCTTTCTTTCCTTTCTCTTCCTTTCTTCCTTCCTTTCTTCCTTCTTCCTTTCTTTCTTCCTTCCTTCCTTCCTTCCTTCCTTCCTTCCTTCCTTCCTTCCTTCCTTCCTTCCTTCCTTCCTTCCTTCCTTCCTTCCTTCCTTCTCTCTTATCCTAAGCACCTAGTTCAGTAGCTGGCTGGCATATAGCAGGTATATAACAAATAAATTGTTGGATTGGACTGAACTAGTAGCAATAATCACAACTGATAATTGTGAAATCCTTTATGTTTACAAAGCACTTTAGGTAAATTATCACATCCAATCTCCTTTGAGAGCTACTTGTTCAGTCTTTTCAGTTGTGTCTGACTTCATGACCCTATTTGGAGTTTTCTTGGCAGAGATACTGGAATGGAAGTGGTTTGCCATTTCCTTCTCCAGCTCATTTTACAGATGAGGAAACTGAAGCAAAGAAGGTTAAGTGACTTGCCCAGGGTCACAGGGCTAGTAAATATCTGAGGCCAGAATTTAACTCAGGAAGATAAGTCTTCCTGACTCCAGGCCTGACACTCTATCCACTAGCTACCCTGAGGGCTACTTGTAGAAACTGTTTAATTTTTTTTAACTTTGTATCCCTAGGGCCTAGCACAATGCCTGGCACATAGTAGGTACTTATTAAATGAGCTCTAAATCAAAGAATTCCATCCCTTTTTTCATTAGAGAAACTAAGGCCCCCCAAGGAATGCCGGATTTGCCCAAGGTCATACAGCTAGTAAGTGTCAGAGCTAGAGCTAAACCCAAGTCTCCTGGGATCTGGTCTACTGTTCTTTCCCCTCTACCCTGATGCCAACTCTGATTCTTCTCTCTCCTTCCTCAAAGGTTTGAGCTAAAAATAAATTAGAATGTGCTGCTAAAAACTGTCTCTGGATACTCAAATGACGCTGCATCTTACTAGCCATACAGATATAGAAATGTAGTTTGGAACATCTGCTGGGTTGCATTATGTTTAGGGAAAGGCTGGTGTTTGTTTTCACATGACATAGAAAGCAATTATGTTCCAGGGAACCCTCCCAAAGACAAGCCTCTTTTCATGAAGGGTGTAGTTTATTTCATTTTGTTGCTCATTAACTCAGCAGACTGGAGGCCAAGGCTTACTTCTGAGCTGAAACCCTGAGTCACATTGTGCTTCGTGACTATTAAGCTAGATGCTGGTAGCTTTGAAAGGACTGATTAACCTTTGAAAATCATAAAGGTATTGTTCAATCCAGTAAGCATTTATGATGTGCCAGGTGCTGTCCTTGGTACTGGAGAAACAAAGGCAAAAAATAAATCACTCCCTTCCCCCAAGTAGCATGAGAACTAGAAGGAAATTAGAGCCTAAGACTTCTTGTAATCAGCCCCACTGTTCCAGGTTTGCTTCTTCGTACCTTTCAGTTGTATCCTTCCCAGAGTCTTTACACTCCTGAAAGGTGGAATAGGGCCATAGAAAGAGAGAGAGAGAGTGAGTTAGCTGGGAAAGCTAGCTAACATGTTGCAAGACAGAATCAAGATCCAGAAAGATAATCAATAGGCCCAAATGTTGGATCAAACTCAGTAAGATGAAATTTAATAGAAATAAATGTTAAATTCTCCACTTGGGTTCAAAAAACCAACTTCAGAAGGGTAAGTAAGTAAATGCAAAACAAATACAAAGTACACAGTAAAACTTTTATTTCCCAACGAGGAGAACACTGTTAACTAGGGGAAACTGAGAAAGGCCTTTTGTAGGAACAAGTGAGCTGGGCCTCAATTCAATTCAGTTTAATTAAAAAACTATTAAATGCCTACTCTGCTCAAGGAAATGTTCTAAGTTCTGGGACATAAATAGAAAAATGAACCAGTTTCTGTCCTCAAAGAGTTCATATTTTATTATTTTTAGGGGAAAATTTATTTTACTTTTTTCTGTTAACAAGCATTAATTTTAATTAAGTAATTTTAATTTGTATTTTTGATGAACAAGCATTAGTCTCTCCCACCTCCTCTATATTTTACTATTTTGTGGGGTAAATTTTACTTTACTTTTTTTCTATTAATAAGCATTAATTTTAATTAAGTAATTTTAATTAATTTGTTTTCAATTAACAAGCATTAGACCCTCCCACCTCCCTTAGTTGAAAAAAGAAGTAAAACAAAACCCTTGTAAGAAATATTTGTAGTCAAGCAAAACAAATTCTCCCACTGGCCATATTCAAAAAAATCTGCATCCCATTTTGAGTCCGTGACCTTTCTGTTAAAAGGTGGGGAGCATACTTCATCATCACTCCTCTGGAATCTTGGTTGGCTGGCCATTACACGGAGCAAAGTTTGTAAGTCTTTCTAAGTCATTTAATTTTATCATGTCATTGTTACTGCATAGATTTTCCTCCTGGTTCTGTTTATTTCTCTCTGCATCAGTCCATGCAAGTCAGGAACTCATATTTTATGAGAAATCTATATAATGTAATAAACTAGAGTAGTTTGATACCCCAAAGTGAGAACCATCTGTTACCCCCTATTGATCTCTAAGGTCAAGGTGGTGGTCTCAGGGCCCTCTTCCCTGATCTGGGAGAAATAGTCATGTAATCCCTTTAGTATCTCTTTCATATGTATACTATGGACAGAGACTGGAGAACCAGTGTTCTTTTGGATAGAAACTGGAGAAGAGTAAGTTGGCAGGTTCAGGGTAGAGTGGGCTATGGGAGAGAATAGGGTTGACAAATATGAATGGGGTTATGGGTAATGTGGGCTTGATACCTTCCTGAATACATGGATTATCTCATATTCGAACTCTGGTTTGGAGGCAGTGGGTAGAGATTGAATGGAACACAGTTGATCAGTTTTGTTGAAAATGTCTGTGTTACCACCTTGACTGAAGGTCCTGAGAACTTTGTCCCCAGGTACTGAGGTCCTCTTTTAGTGGTGCAATGGATAGAATCTGGAGTTAGGAAGACTTAAGGTCAAATCCAGTCTCAGAGACTTACTTGCTTTGTGACCCTGGGCATATCACTTAACTTGCCTCAGTTTCCCCATCTGTAAAATGAGAGTAATAATAGCACCTACCTAGAAGGATTGTTGTGAGGATCAAATGAGATAATAATTGTAAAGTACTTAGCACAGTGCCTGGCACATAGTAGAAGCTATATAAATGCTAACTACCACCACTGTCATAAACCACTCTTCTTCTCCCCTCCCCCTTTCCCCTTCTCTTCCCCCTTCCTCCTTCCCCTTCCCCTTCCTTTTCCCTTCCCCTTCCACTTCTCATTCTTCCCAAAGAGCTAACTTTGGAAGAGAAGCTGGGGTATGGAAATGCAGATGGTAATAAAAATATTCGAACCTGTAGAAATTACTTTCATTTTCTTTTAGGCAATTGGGGTTAAGTGACTTGCCCCGGGTCACACAGCTAGTGTCAAGTGTTTGGTCTGAGGCTGGATTTGAACTCAGGTCCTCCTGACTTCAGGGCTGGTGTTCCATCCATTGCGCCACCTAGCTGCCCCAAGATTACTTTTGTTTTAAACCACTTTGGAATCATCACAGGAAATAAGCAAGGGAAAGACTACTTGATTTGGAATCTGGACTAGGTTTGAGTCTGGTATACTGAAATCAGAGCAAGGCCATTAATAAGACTATAAGCTATTGACCTGGTTCATATTCCTTAGACTCCACCTACCAAGGGTCAGCAGGGAAAAGAGCAATGACTCTGGAGTCAGAGAACCTGGGTTCACATCCTGCATTTCTGATTCTTAGTACTTAAATGCACAAGTTAACCAGTCTTCCTGGGCTCCAGCTTCTTTATCTATAAAATGAACGACCAGAGCAGATGCTCTAGAGCTATAATCCTATAGTCCCACAACCAGGGATGACACTGACCCTACAGATAGGGTGAAGTGATTCCAATTGGAGAGTTTAAAAGATCATAGGGGCAAGAGGATAGAAGTTGGATATATCAAAAAAATTTAAGGTATATGAGTAGCCATGGTGGAATACTATTGTGCTGTAAGAAATGACAAGTAGGTTGATTTTAGGAAAACATGGAAAGACTTGCATGAAATAACGAAGAGTAAAATGAGCAGAAACAAGAGAACGTTATATATAGTAACAGCAATATTATTAGAAGAGTTAATGTAAATGACTGAGCTATCCTGAGTTGTGTAAATATTCAAATCATGTACAAAGGACCTATGAAAGAAGAGGCTAGCCACCTTTAGAGAAAGAACTGCTATATAGAAGTATGTATTACATAGTTTCACATAATATATCTGTGGCAATTGTTGGCCTTCTCTAGTGTGGGGCTGGGAGGGAGGGAGGGAAACATCTTGGAACTCAAATATAACAAAAAAATTTAAATTTTAAGAAAGGATGTATGAGTAGCCTTCACTTCACTCAAAAATGAGTTCCTGATTTTTTTTTTTGGTGCCATGGACTCCCTTTGTGTTATGGCAGTCTGGTGAAGCCTATGAACCCCTTCTCAGAATAATGTTTCTAAATAATTGAAGGAAACCCTACATTTCAATGAGAAGTTAATGAAAGTAAAGATTTTTTTTCCCCATTCAGTTTCACCCAGGTTAGGAACACTTGCACTAGCTCTAAACTCACTGTTAGAACAGGAGTTTTTATGGGATGATAGATTTAAAGCCAGAAGGAATCTTAAAGGTCATTCAGTTCTTTCTCCCTACCCCTCTTTTAAAAATGAGGAAACTGAGGCCCACAGAAGTTAAAAGCTTTGCCTGAGGTTTAACAGACATCAACTGGTAGGACTGAGATTGAACCCAGGTCCTTGGACTCTAAAGTTAGAACTCTTTCCATTTGCAGTGGATAATGGGCAAAAGAGTGTTTCTACATTCTGCTTCTAAAACAGCTGCTAATTAGGTTGGATATATGAGATGGAAGGAGCATTGGGCTTGGTGTCAGAAGACCAGAGTCCAAGGGCCGAGTCTGCCACTTACTAGCTGTGTGATCTTGGGACTGCTTTCCTTTGGGCCCTCTAGGCCTCCGTTTCCTAATCTATAAAGGGAAGTTTGGGCAGCTAGGTGATGCCATAGTGCATAGAGTGCCGGGTCTGGAATCAGGAAGACTCATCTTCCTGAGCTCAGACCTGGCCTCAGACACTTACTAGCTATGTGATCCTGGGCAAGTCATTTCACTCTGTTTGCCTCAGCTCCTCATCTGTAAAATGAGCTGAGGAAAGAAATGGGAAACCACTCTAGTATCTTTGCCAAGAAAACCCCAAAATGGGGTCATGAAGAGTCGGACATGACTGAAACAACTGAATGACAACACCAAAAAGGGAAGGTTTGGGGCTGGATGAGCTCTAAGTCTCCTTTCTGCTCGACGTGCCGTGATTTGCTCTCCCTTCACCCCTCTCCTAAAAAAAAATCTGAATTTACCTCTAAGATATACTCCCGTAGCCTGGCAAGATCTGGCCTACTATTTCTTGTTCTATAGTAAAAATAGTTTTACATTTGGTATGTTAGCAGAGGTCAGATCTAAACTTACACAGTTAAGGCAATTTTTCAGGGAGTCACTTGGAGAATTGAAACACCCCCTTCAGGCTTTTGTCTGAGCTGCTCAGATGACCTCAATTTTCCCTCTTCTTTTTCTAGGGTAGCTCAATTGCAAAGACTTTCTCCTTCTAAGCACCTCGCAGAGGCACTAACAGCAACTTTTCTTCCTCTTTTTTATCATTGCCTTTAAAAAATATCACATTCATTTCCCAATATGTTCCCTGCTCCTTAGTGAAGAGGGGAGCAAAATGTCACTTCTACCCTGAAGAAGGAGGTGAGTTCCATCCTGTGTTCTCTGGAATTGAAAGAGTTCATGGCAATTAATTTTAGTCCAG
The DNA here is from genome assembly GCF_003287225.1 of Phascolarctos cinereus. Classification (NCBI taxonomy): domain Eukaryota; kingdom Metazoa; phylum Chordata; class Mammalia; order Diprotodontia; family Phascolarctidae; genus Phascolarctos; species Phascolarctos cinereus. The sequence continues at coordinate 8,602 of NW_027555918.1, forward strand.
GGGTCTCTTAGTAGTGTTGGCTCTTACACTTACATTCTTATGATTACATATATATGTATATTTTTCTCTAGGTTCTGCTTTTCTTGCCCTAGCCAGCAGCTGTGGGGTGCAATGGATAGAACCCTGGACCTGGACTCAGGGAGCCATGAGATTGAAACTGGCCTCAGACACTAACTAGCTGTGTAACCCTGGGCGAGTGACTTAACCTCTATCTGCCTCAGTTTCTTCATCTACAAACTGGGGATAGTAAGTAATAGGGCTGACTCTCAGGGTTGATATGAGGATCAAATGAGATAATATTTGTAAAGTACTTTGCAAACCTTAAAGGGCCATAGAAACACTAGCTATTGTTATATTAGAATTATTATATCACTTCCTACAAATCTTCCCAAGTTTTTTTGGAATTCTTCATATTCGTTGTGCCTTGTTTCCTCTGGCACATTAGTATTACATTTCTAGGCATGTATAATGAGTGTTATATGGACGTCCCTGGGTTTGCCAGAGCACTGTGCTCCATCTCAATGCATTACTTATGATTTTCTATGATTCATAGACTAGAATTTGTCCAGCCATTCCCAGATAATGAGTACCCATTTTGTTTATAATGTCTGTATCTAAATCTGTCCCTGTCTCTCTTCTCTCACCTCTCTCTCTCTCTCCTATCTCCATCCCTATCCCTGTCCTTATTATCTCTCTGTCTGTCTCTGTCTCTCTCTCCAGAGCCAGATTCAGATCTACATCTAGTTATTGGCCATCAAACCCTCCCAAAAACCCAGTGTGGTAGGTAGATAAGTTGGTATTTCTTGTTGTTCAGTCATTTCAGACTTTTTGTGACACCATCTGGGTTTTCTTGGCAATGATTCTGGAGTAGTTTGCCGTTTCCTTCTCCAGCTTCTTTTACAGATGAGGAAATGGAAGAAGACAGAGGTTAAATGACTTGCCCAGGGTCACACAGTTAGTAAATGTCTGAGGTTGGATTTGAACTCTGGTCTTCCTCACTCCAGGCCCAGTGCTCCATCAACTGTGCCACCTAGTTGCCCAGGTAGGTATTACAGATATCATTATCTGCAGTTTACAAATAGACTGCAGTTCAGAGAGGTGATATTCTTTGCACCTGGTCTGCTATATAATGAGGCCCTGCCACAGGCAGAGTTTGAATCCAGCTCTCTCCAGACTCCAGGTATAGAGTTCTCTTCCAACTGCTCCAAGTGTTTGGAAGTGTCAGCTTTCACCTGGCATGCCTCAGGTCCGGGAGTCAACAATGAGGTTATATCCTAATTTATTTTGTGTGTCATGGACTTCTTTGGCAGACAGCTTAGTGAAGTCTATGGGCCAGTTCTCAGAATCATGTTTTAAAGGCATAAAATGAAATACAGAGATTACAGGGGAAGCCAATTTTATTGAAATACACTTATCAAATATTTTTAAAGATACATTCATGGACCCCAGAATAGGAATATCTGCTTCAGTGAACTTGAATTAATTCTCAGATTTATTTAATCATTTTTCTCTCCTGCTTCATGAAAAGAAGGTAAAGATATCATCATGAGGAAACACCTATATGTAGAATTTCTCTGTCACATTTTCTGGGTACCGTGATAGCTTTTGGCTTCCTTAATATCGCTAAATTCCCGAGTGGAAACGGAAATGTCTTTTTTTAAAACAAAAGTTAATAGCAGCTACTATTTCTGGTATCTAAAGCCACAGAGTGTGATATTTCTTCTGTGGACATCTCCAGACATGTTATTTTTCAACCAACAGCCTTTTTTCTTTTCCCCCAAAGATTTCAAAACATTACCTAATTTAAAAGTCACCAGATTGGCCTGAAAGCAGTTTGTCTGATGATTGCGCAAAGGTTGGGCAGCTGAATTAACAGAGCTCTCTCTGTACTCTTTTGACTAGGAAAGGTGTCAGCGTTTGAAGTTAGCCAGAAGCATTATTTCATATTTGATCTTTGTTTTTCTCCCTACCAAGGGATTGAGAATATGACTGCATTATACCTGGAAGCAAAGAACCATGAAGCCCCTTGAAAAAACCCCAAGACACCTACTAGTGGGGCTCTCCCTAGTTCCATAGCTTTGATTCATCTGAGAATGAGGAGGGCCCTTTTTATGGCTATTCTGTAATGAGGGTATTTCTCTGATTTGCCCAGTTAGGAAAAATTGAATTATATCTAGCTAATTAGCTCTGAAGGCTGATGTTCTGGGTATTAGTGCACTGACCTGCTCTAATTAAGTTCAGTGCTTTCAAAGGCCATCCAGCATGGGGAGAGAGAGGACATTTGGTCTAAAGAAAGGTAAGGGAAATCAACCAAGGGAAGAAGCAGATGGGACTGGTAATCCAGATGTTGGTAGAGTTCATGTGTGTGAGCGTGCACGTATGTGCTTGTGTGTATACATTTTATAGAAGTTACTATAGATAAAGAATTTCTATAGATCATTTCAGTAAGGATAGGCAGAGGTACAACTTGCCAACAACCTGAGGGGCCACAGTTGCTGTTTTTTTTTTTTCCCAGAGGAAATAGCTGGATTCTTTTGTTATTTTCTAGCTATAGAGTGTCTCTTGTGTGCTGTGGACTGTTTTATCTGTGTAGGTTATACTCCCATGTGGATCTGTAGGTATGGCTCAAAAGGAAGACAAGAATAGACATCACTAGTGTCTCCTCCCCTGACCCTTCTTCAAGAAAGACTTTGATTCCTTCCAGGATTGGAAGAAGGAGGTTGGGGTCAGAGGCCAACCACTCTCCTTTCCTCAGAGAGAGGGGGGACTGATCTAGAATCATATCTATCGGCTCCCTTAAATACTGTTAGTCTAGAGGAAATAGTGCCGTGGGTAGGTAGGTAGGTAGGTACTACAGATATCTGCACTTTATTAATGAAGAGACTATGGGTCAGAGTGGTGACATACTCTTCCCCAGTCCCTCTCTTCTTCCTTCTCTGGTTCCTCTCTTCCCTCCTCTCTTCTTCATTTTCCTTTCTTCTTTCTCTTTTTTCTTTCCCTCATATTCCACATTTCCTCGTCCTTCTCCTCCATGATCTATCCTTTTGTCAGTGAGAGGGTTCTCTCCACTTATGTCACACATGACTACAACTTGGTGTGGTAGGCAATCTTCAGATCAAGTCACCAAGCACTAATGAAGCAAGTGCTTAGTGCCAGGCATTGTGCTAGGTGTTGGAGATACAGAGACAAAACTCTAATAGTTCCTGCCCTTATCCAAAGTGGGGGAGGTGTTGGAAACTTTGACCTGTTAAAGCCCTATGTAAATGATATGGGTCATGTCTTTATCCCTGCATGCCACACCAGAGACTTCAGGGATTTCCTCGGGGTGAGATCTGGGGCGCCCTCTCTTGCTTGAGATGAGTTACCTCACTCTCAGGGAGAGAGCTCCTCCACTCTGTATTGTCTGGTATATATTCTCCTATGTCCACTTTCTCTGATTTTTGTTTGCTATCTCTTTGGATAAATGAGTTTATTTGGTATTCTCTTTGTGTATTTATCATGGAACTGGCATTTGGCAGGGAGTCAAGCCTTATACATACATACACACATATATGTATATATGGGTATATATGTATATACATGTATGTGTAAATATATGTATTTGTATATATACACACCTTGGGACCCTCCTTCCCTTTTGAGGGATAGCAATCAGGAGTAAAGCTTGAATCTAAAAAGTATTTCCCCTAGACTAACAATATTTAAAGGAACAGACAGATGTGCTTCTAGCCCAGTAGCCCCTCTCCTTGAAGATAGCAGAGTGGGAAGCCTCTGGCCCTAACATACTTCTTCTCCTCCTGACAGGACTCAAAGTCTCCCTTGGAGAATGGTTGGGAAAGAGGACTATAGAGATGTTTGTTCTCGCTTCCCTTCAGGTTACATCTAGACAGACCCACGTGGATACACATAACCTACGTGGGCAAAACAACATACAACAATAAACATCTTTCTCTACATGTACCCCTTACATGATTTATGTAGGCCCCAAGAGTCTATGTTTCTCATTTTATCCTCAATTAGATGAACAAAAAAAACCTACCAGAAACAGCTGGTTGGGAAAATGGATTTTGTCCTGGTTTCATAGGTTCTAGTCAACGCAGTGGGAGAAAAGTTCTTTGTATTTCCCCAAACAACATTTTTCAAAGTGAAAAATAGGAGATGTTGGGGTAGGTGGGGGTGACAGTGGAATATAGTCACGTATCTTGGTCATTCTGATTAGTGTTCTATGAAACAATCAGTTAATAAGCATTTATTGAGTGTTTCCTATGTGCTAAGGGGCACTATGCTAAGGACTGGGGATGGAGAGGAAGGCAAAAACATTTCCTCCGCCCTCAAGGAGCTCACATTCTAGTAGAGAGAGAAAAATGCCTATAATTATGGGAGATACATCATAAGAATGGTAGGTGCTATGCTGCTTTCAAAAAAAAATTCAGTGGTTTACATTTTGTTTTTCAAAATTGGGGAATCTCTGGGGCAGCTAGATGGCACAGTGGATAGAGCACCGGCCCTGGATTCAGGAGGACCTGAGTTCAAATCCGGCCTCAGACACATAACACATAGTAGCTGTGTGACCCTGGGCAGGTCACTTAACCCCATTGCCTAGCCAAAAGAAAAAAAAAAGAAAATTGGGGAATCTCATCTGGGTCATATTAGTTGTATGCTGTGTGGACACAGTGCAAATGGACCTATTCATCTCTGTTCACTCACAATCAGTGCCCAGAAATGGCCACTAGTTTTCCTCCAATTGCCTGACCAGTTCAGCACAAATGGTCAAGCCACTCACCTGCCTTCAGTGTAGCCACTCCATCCGTATGCTTCTTTGTCCATTTGTCTTAAACGATGAGCCTATTCTCCATTTTTTGTAGTCTCTGTTTTTGTTGGCCCTTCCTCAGGAGGAATCTGGGAGATCGCTGGGGAGGTCCAGCTGGAGCTGGGGAGATTTCACTCATGGTGGAACTTGACAGGTGTTGAGATGCTTTCTTCCCTACAGAGACCCTCTGAGTAGCTGGCAAGCCACCACCGTAGCAGACAGGGCCAGGGCTCAGCGTGGAGCAGTACACGTGTTGTGTTCAACAAAGATCTGACACGAGAAGATCGAGGAAACACAGGTTGGGACTACATGATGCCCTTATTCCTTTGCCTTCCCAACTCAAGGCAATTCATTAAAAAGAGAAAAATCATTGCAGTTATCTTGTTTGGGTTTCATATAGATTAAAAGACACCCTTCTGTTTTCTGTTATTCCATTGAACTTTTCAGCCAAATCAAATTTGTCATGGAGAGAGTGGGTTTGTCTATAATATTACTCATCAAGCTCAAATTTGTGAATTTCAGGCCATGGTGGGAGGCTTACAGTAAAATTGGAGAGTAATCGTGTGGAGTGGCATTTGTACAGGGTGTCCCAAAAGTCACAGGACAATTCAGCTTAAAATGCACTAAAGCATTTGGGGCACCCCATGGTTTACAAAGGGTCTGATTTACACCGTCTATTGAATCTCACCATAACCCTATGAGGGAGGTGCTGTAGAAATTGTCATTATCATTTTACAGAATTATAGATTTAGAGAGAGGTGGGAGGTCAGAGGCCATCTAGGCCAATCCCCACATTTTACAGATGAGGAAACCAAGTTTGGAAGAGGTTAAGACTTCACTGATAGTGTCAGGGTTAGTAGGATTTGAGCCCAGGTTCTTTAACTACAGAGCTTGAGCTCCTTCCTTATTCTGTTGCTTTCTATGAATTTCTGTGATTAGAAATTCATCACCTGGGGGCCTCCCTGAACATGGCTTGGCCAGTCCATCAGTTATTAAGTACCTACTGGATACTGTTGTTGGCTATGCAAGATGTGAAGACAAAAGTGAAAACAGTCCCTTCCCTAAAGGACCTTACCTGGACCATAAAGGACCAGGAGGAGACAACATGTACATATTACAGTTAGCCCTTCCCCACTGTGATTTTCCCCATCATGGTTGATAGGTCATGGGTTGGCATAAGAAACTGAAGGAGAATTTGGTTTTTTGGGGTTTTTTTTGGCTAAGCAGTGGGATTAAGTGACTTGCCCAGGGTCACACAGCTAGTAAGTGTTATGTGTCTGAGGCTGGATTTGAACTCGGATCCTCCTGAATCCAGGGCCAGTGCTCTATCCATTGTGCCCCTTAGCTGCCCCAAATTTTGGGGGAGTTTTGCAGAAGCTGAAGGCAGCACACAAAGGCCAGTAGACACAGAAAAAGTTTAGAAACTCAGAAATGCATAAAATATATGTATAGTATTGTATAATCCAGCCTATGATCAAATACTTAACTCAAAATTTTACCATAAGGTACTGTAAATACCCCATAAAAGAAAAGAAATTCAGATTTCTCTGGTATGAAGGGAGGTCCAAAAAACTCTATGAGGATTTTCCAGATCATGGGGGCGCCATGTCCCTCACCCCTACAATGTGGAAGGGATAACTGTATACAGGTTTGTGAAAAATGTATGCAAAATAGATACAAGTTAATTTCTTTTTGATGAAGACTCTAGCAGTTGGGAGGGAATTAGGAAAGGCCTTATATGGAAAGTGCTTTGACCTGAGCTTTGAAGGAAACTAAGAGGGTTCTGAGAGATGGAATTGTGGAAAGGATGCATTCTTGGCATGGGGGGGCAACCCCACGTGCTGAGGCACAGAGACGGGAGGTAGATCGCCATCTCTACAAGGAGGAAGAAAACCGTTTAGCCAGGTAGCAGCATACGTGGTGGTGTGGTGGGGGGGGGAAATATATAATAAAGCTTGAAAAAGGTAGGTTGGAGCCAGGTTGTGAAAAGCAATTTATATCTGACCCTGGAGGTAAAAGAGAGCTCCTGGAATTTATTCAGGAGGGGATTGACACGGAAGAATTTGCACTTCAGAAAAAAAAAATCAGTTTTGGCTGCTGTGTGAAGGATGAATCGGAGCGGAGAGCATCTCTTCCCTTTAACAAAATCAATTTGCAAAACTGCTTTTTCAAACCAAATGATCTATGGTATAGGGAGGAGAGCACTGGATTTGGAAGTCACAAGGATCAAGTTTGAATCTTTGCTTTTTATTCCTCGCGTGACCTTTGGGCAAATTGCTCGCTCTCCCTAAGGCTTAGTGTGAGGTGTCTGAGGAGGTGACTTCTACTGTCCCTTCCAGCTCTGACTGTCAGGGGCGCAGTGATGATGGCACAGTAAAGACATAATGCTTGCCTATCCTTCATATAGGAGGCATCATTTAAAATGCTGGGAGGATGGAACTCTGCTATTTGCTGGAAATACAAAGACAAATGTGCACTAATCCTTGACCTCACAGAGCTTACCTTCTTTCGATGAAACCAATATGCACATCCAGACCCAGACCCAGACCCAGACTCCCACACACATAGAGTACGGTTATCCCTTCCATATTGACTTTCCCCTGGTAGTTTCCACATGTTGAGGGTTGGAATAAGAAATTAAATGGGAATTTTGGTGGAGTTTTGCAGAACCTGCAGACAACACACAAAAGCTGGTAGATGGCACAGAAAATGTTCAGAAACTCAGAAATGCATGAAATAGATGTATATTATCATATACTATCAGCATATTTTATCTTGTAATGCCATAAGAATTCAAACTTCTTCTCTGGTAGGAAGGGCGGGTCAAAAAATTGTGTGGGAATTTTCTAGCTCACAGGTGCCGTGCCCCTAACCCCCATGATGGAAGGGATAACTGTATACGGAATACAATTTTGGAGGGGTGAGTGGGGAGGGAAATAGTAGCAACTGGGGGATCACCTAGTAGAAGGTGAATCTTAAAAGCTTAAGGATTCTAAGAGGTGAGAAAAAAGAGCATTTCAAGGCTGGGGAGCAGCTTGTTGCAGAGACAAGAAGACAATAAATAGAATGTCACGTAAAAGGAATGCCAGATCAAGACACCAAGCATTTATTAACACCTACTGTAGTAGGTGCCAGGCACCATGCTAAGTATTGGGGGTACAAAGAAAGGCAAACACACACAACACACACACACACACACACATACACACACACACACACACACAATGAAAAACAAAAACCTTCAAACCCTCACTGCTCTTAGGGAACTTGCAGTCTGGTATTATAGGTAAGTAGGCCATTTTGGCAGGAATGTAGAGTGTGTGAGGGGAGTAAAGTGTAATAAGCCCAGAAAAGGAGGTTGGAGCCAGACTGCGAAGGGCTTTAAATGCCAAGCAGAGAAGTGTGCATTTTATGCTTCTCAAAAGTATTGACATTTATAATCACATGAGGAAATTCTCAGAATACCACAGTTGAGCACTCAGCAATCAAGTTTAACTGGCTAAGCCTTTTACAATCCAATCCAGGCCTTCGTCCTAAGGCCACTTTTGAAATTATGGGCATGTTCCAAGTGGTTGGTTGCCCTTGGTGTCTCCTCCAACTCCCATGCCCACAAGTAATTCCAATCAATGAGAAATCTTTTGAAAAATATTCGAATGGCATTAAAATTGTCTGTGGCAAGATTGATTTCCCTACTCTATGGCTCAGGGCTTACAAGGAGGAGGTGCAATGTTGGGGAGTCTCCCTCCCCTCAGTCCTCTCTTGGGCATTTTTCCCCCATCTTAAGATCCCTCTGGAAAATGTTAGAAAGCAGCTTGAATATAGCTCATGTCTAAGTCTCTATAGATATAGGTGAAAGGGTCCTCAGCTTCTCAAGCACTTAGTGCAATAGGACATATACGGTATAGGTCAGCTTTCATTTCACCCAATAGGAAATATAGAAAACACATAAAGTATTCACAGTCGACTATATACAATCTGGTGAGTCCCACTTTCACCCAGGGACACTCCAGACTTATGGTCCTATACTAAGGATTTGTTCTACTGAAGAAGAATTTGGGTCTGCCAGAGTGGCAGATTCTTTCCCAATAATAACAATAGTTAACATTTATATAGTACTTTGAAATTTGCAAAGTGTTTTACAGATATTATCTCATTTTACCTTTTTAACAACCCGGCAATGTAAGAGCCATTATCCTTATTTTACAGATGAAAAAAAGGAGGCAGCCAGAGATTAAGTGGCTGGTCCAGAGTCACACGGCTAGTAAGTGTCTGAGGCTGAATTTGAACTCAGATCTTCCTGACTCTGAGTCCAGCACCCTATCCACTGAGCCAGTTATACTACACTACTTAAACAGGTCACAAAAGTGGAAGGAGTCATAGTTCAAGTCTTTTGCTCCTTTCAATCATGGTTTAGTTCTTTATTATTCCTTCAGCTACTGGCGCCATTTGAATCATTCTCTTCTCCCCAAGAGGCTGGGGTTGCCCAGAAACTGCCCCCTCTCTCATGGAAGACTGGGTCTAGGAACTCTCCCCTTGAGCCAGTGGGGCATCTGTATTGTGCCTCTGCTCAAGGCAGTCATCAGCAGTTCTCAAGTTCTGTATTTTGTTAGAATGGTGTTACCATGTTATGAAGAAATGGGATCTCTTAGTTTAATTAATTAATTAAGGGCCATTTTGCTTGACATGATGAAAATATAGAACCAATGAATATCCAATTTGACAAACTCACACTCCTATTTTCTCTGTCTAGACAAATAAATTGACCAATGACTTATCTCACCAAGTGCAACTGAATATAAGAAATAATGATAGATACTCTTGGTAGGTGCTTAGTAAGCATTTGTTGAATTATCATTAAGATGCAAAACTTTACTTGGGGTTATCAAAAATTGTAAATGGGGTGCCAATTTACCTTGAAAAGCTGAGTTGTCTTTCTTAATTTAGCCTAGTAGAACCTAGAGGCTGGTTTTCTTCTGTTATTTTTGGTAGAAAAAGTTAACTGTGTCCACAAGGTATTAATAGGTATTGATATTAGGAGGAGACGAATGCCAGTAAGTACATACATACTGGTTCTGGCTGCTGTGCCTAGTTTTTCTTTTTAAAATCTAATCTTATTTTTATTGATATATTTTTAATGTTGCCTTCACTTCAGAATATAGTCTTCCTCTCTTGTCTCATTAACCATTTGTCATAACAAAGATTTGGAAAGAAGAAAAAAGCAGTTCAGCAAAATTAGCCAACACATCAACTGTATCTGAAGTGTACACTAGTTACTTTGTTTACCCATGTCTCCCTCTTCTGCAAAGAGGGGAAGAAAGTTCATTTTTTCAACTCTTCTCTAGGGCCAAATGGCCATTCTAATAATATAGCATTTAATTTCTTCCTTCTCTCCCTCCCTCTCTACTTTTCTCCTTCCTTCCCTCCCTCCCTTCCTCCCTTCCTCCCTTCCTTCCTTCCTTCCTCCCTCCCTCCCTCCCTCCCTCCCTCCCTTCCTCCCTTCTTCCCTTCCTTCCTTCCTTCCTTCCATCCATCCTTCCTTCCTTCCTTCCTTCCTTCCTTCCTTCCTTCCTTCCTTCCTTCCTTCCTTCCTTCCTTCCTTCTTCCCTCCCTCCTTTCCTTCATTCTGTTCTTATATGGTACATCAATGCTAACAATGAAGATGCCATGAAAAGTACCAGGTTTATTTCTGCATTGCCAGATAATATCTCCATCGATGTTCTCAAGAATTGGGGTAAATAAAAAGTGGCTAATAAGCAATTGTTATGGTGGTTGTGGGGTGGGGTGGGAATGTGCAGAGGGGTGGGAATGTGCAGAAGTTCAGTCATTGAGCCATTAAATGCTCAAATCCCATCCCCACTGCTGCCTGCCAGGAACAGCCTTTTTCTGTGGGCTCAGATTAATCCTGGGCTCTGATTCTGCTCACAACTGACTGAGGAGGGGAAGCCTGCCCCCGAGTGTCCTTTATTTTCTTGCAGTGCCAGGCATGTGTTACAAGATGGTGTGGAGGCAGAGTGAGGAGTTGAGAAGTACCCAGATCTGTTCTCTTGGCTGAGCTAGCAAACATCTGCTGAGCTTGGGGTGGGGGTGGGGGTGGGTCAGAAGCAGCTGGTAGAGGGGCCAGAGACGTGGGCATGGGGAGTGGCAAGTATTCAAAGAGAAGTTAGGTGAGAGCAGTTGTTCAGTGAATTTTCCTAGTATCATTCAACACTGTGACTCAGTTTATATTTAGAATGTCTTCTAGTGCTGCGGAAACTGTCAAACAGTCTCATAGATGATAGGAGAAATAACTGCGAATGTTGCCTCCCCTCTCTATGCTTTTGGAGATAGGGGCCCGTCATGCCCTCCTTCCACACCTTTGCTTCTTAGCCTACTGAGCTTTCTTCATGTTTCAGTTCAGATGCCACCTCCCAGGGAAGTGATTTCTGATTTCCCTAGAGCTTGCTGCCTTCTCAAGTCATTTTGTGTTTATTTGCCTATTCATTCCAAAATGATTTGAATCAGCAGCAAACATGTCATATCTCCAAGTGGAATATTACCTCCCTGAAGATGAAAATGATTTTTATTTTTTGTATTCTCAATGAAGAGCTGTGTGACCCTGGGCAGGTCACTTAACCTCTGTCTTCCTCAGTTTCCTTATCTGAAAAATGGGAATGACAGTGGCACCTACCTTACAAGTTTATGAGGTTCAAATGAGATAAAATTTGTAACACACTTTGCAACCCTTAAAGTACCATATAAATGCTAGGCGTTATCATTGTCATTGTTCAGTCCCTTTCAGTCATATCTGACTCTTTGTGACTCCATCTGGGGTCTTCTTGGCAAAGATACTGCAGTAGTTTGCCATTTTCTTCTCCAGCTCATTTTACAGATGAGGAAACTGAGGCAAATAGGGTTAGGTGACTTGCCTAGGATCACACAGCCAGGAAGTGTCTGAGGCCAGATTTGAACTCAGGAAGATGAGTCTTCTGCCCCCAGGTTTGGCTCTGTAACCACTGTACCACCTAGCCGCCCATCATTACCATTATTGTTATTATTAATACATTCATCAGGGAGCTTTTATGGAAAATTACCGAGATGAAAGGGAGATACTGAAGTCTGCAGTCCCGGAATTCTGAATTGTTTGGGCCACATGTACTACCTCTGTGTGTGCCTTCCTACCCCAGGACTTTGGGCGTGTGTGTCTTGGTGAGGAAGGATAATTGAGGTTTATGGGGAGAATGTTATCTGAATATTATGTATTTGCTTTGCCTTTTCATTAAGCATTCTGGTTAACCTGAAGTATTAGTGGCTAATTTATTTTTAATTTTTAATTTATGGAATAAAACAAGCATTTCCATTACACAGCATAAAAAAAAATTGCAATGAAACAACAAATCTATTATGTACAACTTTCTATATACAATATACAATAAAGTTATATATATACAATATATAATATTTAAATGTATATATTTTTTAAAAATATACAATAAAGTATCATGTAAATTTCTTTTTTTTTCTTCCCTCCCCCTTGCCCATGACTACCATTAGAGATGGTAGAGATGGCTACCATTAGAAACAAATAGGGGATGTGTGTGTATACATACATGTACATATATGCATACATATATACATATATACACATGTGTAAAATTATTCTATACATGCTTCTATTTATCAATTCCTTCTCTGGATTCAGATAGAATCTTTCTTCATATATCCTTTATAGTTAATTTGGATATTTATAATAGTCAAAATGACTTAGTTGCTCAAAGTTGTTCTTAAAACAGTATTGCTCTTACTGTATACAATGTTCTCTTAGTTCTGCTCACTTTGCTCTTCATTATTTCATGCAAGTCTTTCCATATTTTTCTAAGATCATTGAGCTTATTTTTTTTTAGGCAATTGGGGTTAAGTGACTTGCCCGGGGTCACACGGCTAGTAAGTGTCAAGTGTTTGGTCTGAGGCCAGATTTGAACTCAGGTCCTCTTGACTTCAGGGCCAGTGGTCTATCTACTGTACAACCTAGCTGCCTGAGCTCATTATTTCTTATAACACATTAGTATTCCATCACAATCATATGCCACAACTTGTTACTCTTGGTAAATATGTGAGTGGAAGCTCATGCACTGTAGGGTTGGGGGGAATAGTCATCCACCATAGGGTTCAGCCTCTTGGAGTGGAAAGGATCCTGGAAGTCAGACTTCTAGGGTTCCTCCTAGGGCCCTTAATGTTAGCAACATGGCTGCCCCACTGGGGAGCTACCTCTAACCTGCCAGAGTAGGTACAAGTGGGGTGATCACAGGCTACAAAAATACACACAATATATATACAAGACAAGTACAAGGCAATCGAGGGGAAGGCACCAGTTGCTGGGAGAGAGCAGAGAGGAGGGAGCAGGAAGGGCATTGTCTAGAAGGTGACCATTTAGCTAAGTTCTGAAGGAAAATAAGGAGTCCACCTAACAGGAAGAGGCAAGAAGGAAGTACATCATTCTAGGCATGAAGATCAGTTGTAAGAAGGGACATCTTAGTTGGTATGCCTTGTACCCATTCTCCACCTCCATTCTCATTGGCTGTGTGGTGTAGAGAAAAGAATGTTGGATTCAAAGTGAGAAGACCTGGGTTCGGATGCAAACTATGATTTTCTACCACCTGTATAGCCTCGGACAAGTCATTTAAACTCTCTGTAGGGGGGGCTCGGTTTCTCATCTTAAGAAAGAGAGGATTGGACTAGATCACCTCTGAGTTCTCTTTCCTGTTTCTCCCGCTATTAACCTAAAAGTTCTCCTTTTCTTCTGAAGATCACTTTATTTCTCATTGGCTGTAATTATCTACATCTTGTCATATACAATTAAGCAAATGCTATCCCAGAACTGAGTCAGTCCCCTATGCCTGGAAGGCTCTCTCTCCTCATCTCTGCCTCCAGGCTTCCCTTAAGTCCCAGCTAAAATCCCACCTTCTACAGGAAACTTTTCCCACCTGCAACTCCCTTAATGCTAGTGCTTCCCCTCTGCTGATTATCTCCAGTTTATCTGGTTGATAGCTCATATGTATATAGCTGTTGGCATGTTGTCTCTCTCTTTAGAAAGCTCCTTGAGAAGAAGGACTGTCTTCAGCCTTTCTTTGTATTCTCAGCCCTTAGTGCAGCACCTGGCATGCAGTAGGCACTTCATAAAGGTGTGGGCAGCTAGGTGGCACAGTAAGTGTAAGACCTGAGTTTAAATCTGGTCTCAAACACTTATTAGCTGTGTGACCCTGGCACGTCACTTAACCCTTTTTGCCTCAGTTTCCTCATTTGTAAAATGAGCTGGAGAAGGAAACGGCAAACCATTCTAGTCTCTTTCCCAAGAAATGGGACCATAAAGAGTAGAACACAACTGAAATGACTGAACAACACTAATACACGTTCACTGACTGAATGACTTCTCTTGGAATCCTGAGGTAAACAGACCTATGCCCAAGACAAGTTAACTTTCAAAGCAGATAACTCATTGATTTCTTTTCCCAGAAGAAACTTAAGCCCTAGATAAGTGAATGGTCGAAGTTCTCTTACGCTTACATAAGTATGTATTTTCTTGCTGGATAGAATGTAAATTCCTTTAGGTCAGAGACTGTTTGACTTGTGTTGTTATATACCTAGCACTTAACCCTGTGCTGGCACGGTATTGCTGTTTAAGAAATGTTTGTTGATTGTTGACTTGGGGCACAGGAGAAAGGAGAGTCAAAGGTGTTTTGAAGATTTCTAGACTGTCTGTCTGGGGGCTGTATTCCTTGATAGAATATTCTGGACGTTGATGAGGGACTTGTTTTCTATAGCTGCCATTCTTTATGCAAGTGGTTTGCCAGAATATGGTTACTATTTAAAAGAGCAGCTGCTATCAAAATGGCTTTAAAAATTATCTGAAGAATCCTCTGTTGGGAGCTCTCTGAAGTTAAAGGCCTAGAGATTGACGTGTGTGCCGGATCCTATTGCTGTGACTCAGCATTCAAGATTGCGAATGCTGATGGAGATGGTTGTTTTCTCTATCATCGAGAGATATTTGAGCATAAGCTAGTGTCGTAAGGGGCTTGGGCTTTGGATAAGGGTTTCAAGACATTTGAAGTTTTAAGGTCATATTGTACTTGCCCACTGGTGCTTACAGAATATCATCTAGCAAGGTTCCCTGCCATATCCAATCAAGACACTCTCCATCCTCCTTCGACACCCTGATCCAATGTTCTAGGCCTCAGGGAAGTACTAGTTATACCACTTGACCTTGTCCTTTCTTTCTTCCCTCCCTCCTTCCTTTCCTCCTTCCCTTCCTTCCTTTCTTCCTTCCCTCCATCCCTCCTTCCTTCCTCCATCCCTCCTTCCTTCCCTCCCTCCTTCCTTCCTCCCTCCTTCCTTCCTTCCTTTCTTTCTCCTCCCTCTCTTCTATTTTCCTTCCTTTTATCCTTCCTTCCCTCCCTCCCTCCTTCCTTCCTTCTTTTTTCTTTCTTCCTCCCTCTCTTTCTTTTCCTTCCCTTTATCCTTCCTTCCCTTCTTCATTCCCTCCCTCCATTCCTCCCTCCATTCCTTTATTCCTTCTTCCTGTCTCCCTCTTTTTCTCTCTCCTTTCCTTCTTCCATCTCTCTATTCCTTCCTTCCCTCTCTCTATTTCTTCCTTCCTTCCTTCCTCCCTTCCTTCCTTCCTTCCTTCCTTCCTTCCTTCCTTCCTTCCTTCCTTCTTCCTTCTTTCCTTCCATCCTTTTTTCTTCCTTCCTTCTTCCTCCCCTTTTTTCCTTCCTTCCTTCCTTCCTTCCTTCCTTCCTTCCTTCCTTCCTTCCTTCCTTCCTTCCTTCTTCCCTTCTTTCCTTCCATCCTTTTTTTCTTCCTTCCTTCTTCCTCCCCTTTTTTCCTTCCTTGCTCCCTCCCTCCCTTTCTCTCTTCCTCCCTCCCTTCCTCAAGGACTTAAGGGCCTGCTGTATGCAAGACACTGCCAGATACTGGCCTTATCTGCCATCTTTGTTTTTTCTTAAATGTCCCGTTGTGTTCTTTACAAGTCTCCCAAAGTGAACCAGACAGAAAAGAAAATGAGCCCTGATAGTCTACAGCTTAGAAGATGTCAAACTCCATGGCTTCTTGGAAGCAGGTGACAGGGCCCAAGGGGCTGGCTGTCTTCAAGGATGGGTGAAATTTGGGCAGGATTTGCAGGGTGTCATTGTGCTGTGCTGTCCTGCTCACCTGCAGGATATGTACTCTGTTTTCATATGGTTAAAGCACTCGTTATTTTGGCTTTGCCCAAAGTGCTCATTAGACAGTGCCTGAAAAAGACCTTTGTTTCACTCTTACCCACTTTGGTCCATTCTTTCATTGGCTTCAGCAGCTGTTTTGTCAGTTTCTACTGTTCCCACCCTACCCCTCATGTGTTACGCACAATCATTTGTTCATCATCTGGGGCCCAAGGGGCTCCACTTTTTCTCAAAGGTCTTCTACTCTGGGTTTAAGCAGATCTGGGACTTCGGTTTGGTCCTGAAGCAAACTGACCTCCAAACATATTGGAAGGGTCAGGCTTTTTCCCTGGTTCACAATTCAAGGAATACTTGGGAAAATCTCTTATACAAAGCTTAGCTATGACTCATAAGAACAGTTAGCATTTATAGAGTACTTTAAGGTTTATAAAACATTTTACATAAATCTCATTTCAGTTTCAACCCCCCCCTTGGAGGTGGGTGCTATTATTATCCCCATTTTACAGATGAAAAATTTGAGGCAGAGATTAAATGACTTACCCAGGGTCATGTGGCTAGTAAGTGACCAGAGCTGGATTTGAACTGAGCTCTTCCTGGCTCCAGGTCCAGTGCTTTATCTTGTTGTTGCTTAGCTGTTTTTCAATCATGTCTGACTCTTTATGACCCCATTTAGGGTTTTCTTGGGAAAGAGACTGGAGAGGTTTGCCATTTCCTTCTCTAGCTCATTTTACAGATGAGGAAACTGAGGCAAACAGGGTTAAGTGACTTGCCAGGGTGACACAGTTAATACGTATCTGAGACCAGATATGAACTCAGGTCTTCCTGATGCCAGGCTTGGCTCTCTGTCTACTTGGCCACCTAGCTGTCCTAGTGCTTTA
>NW_027555919.1:0-25476 GCF_003287225.1 Phascolarctos cinereus
CTGCAGAATAGAATATTCTATCCTAGCACTGTACCAGTACTAAACACAGAGCCTTACATATAATCCCAGGTCTGATATTTATTACCCTTTTAGTCTTGGAAAACTAATCTCATCTCACTAGGGTTCAGTTTCCTCTTTTACAAGATGAGAAGCATCAGAATAGATAATCTCTATGGTCACTTCAAACTCTAAATATATGATTCTTTGACACAGTAGGTCAGACCTGCACAACTTGGCAGTAGGTATGGGCCAAAATTAAAATAGGCTGAACTTCTTCCAGCAGCAGATAGGCTTTTAGCAGCTCATTTTCCAAGTAAAGGTATAATTAATGATTAAATTATTTTGTAAATAAACCATATTTTTTTAAAAAAGGGAAATTTCAATCAATATTAATTAATTACTCTTATTACCTAAGATTTGTTTTTATCATGAAATCATATTAATGTTAAAAAATCACTTTGCTAAGCCGTACCAGTTTTAATACAATTTTTTCAGATTTTCTTACTGTTTACATCTAGTTAATGGGACATATTACACTTCTTGTCAGCAATCAGTTTATCATACTCTGGAATCATGTTTGAAATTGGTATCTTTAGAAATCTGAAAACTAACCTTAGTAGGCACCTCATTTTCTGAGTTTACTTTCTTGATAAACCATTGTTCCCTACTTGGATTTTTCCACAATTTGGATAATTTAATTTGTTTTTCATTGGTGTCCAATTTGCTTAAGTCAGGATATTTTAATTCACAATGGTGATGAAGATTGTATTCCTTTGGAACAACTATTACTTCATGGCAAACAAGGCATAATATTTTGTCTCTCATGTAAGTAAACAGGTATCTATTTGTCCACTCTATGTTCTGATTCAATCTTCTGTTCCTTTTTATCACTCATTTTGCAAAGTTATCCCAAAAACTTTAATGTTGAAACCAAAAAATCTCCACAGAAACTGCTCACATGCAAAGAAATATTGAGCTGAGTGTCTGATCTTGGACAGAGTACCAGACACTCATAACTTGGAGGGCAGCCACATAGGTAGGGAGGAGAAGAAGCCCTCACATTGCTGTCACTCATCACATAGAGGGCATCAGCTGTGTTGTCGTGTGGCTGCACTCACTTTGTCCTTGTTCAGTACCAGTAATGAGTGAAAACACAGTGAAAAGATACAACTATTGCTCCTCTCAAACTAGAGACAGACTGACCATGGCTGGTTGCCACAAGTCACAATAGTGACTAATGCAAGGTGGGTTAAGTGGGGCATGGACATCTTTGCTTTCTTTTATATACTCTACATTTTTCATGGATTGCCCAAAATCTTTTGACAGGCCACAAGTGGCCCATGGGCTGTATTTTCTGCAGGCCTGTAGTAGGTATTTAAGAAATGTTTGCTGGGTTTAATTACATAGAACTGAATTGAATAAAAGGATAAAAGACCATTAGAAAATTGTAAAGGCCTTGGAGTTCCCAAAGCTTTACTGAACTGGTATTCAAGGTTCACAAATATCCATTCATTCATCCATTCAGCAACATGTGAATGTATGAGCAGATATTGTATATATGTATATACATACATATATAAATATAGTTGTTCAGGTGTTCATTTATGTCTGATTCTTTCTAACCCCTTAGACTATGGCATGCCAATACTGTCCATGGGGTTTTCCTGGCAAAGATACTGGAGTGGTTTGCCATTTCCTTTCCTAACATATATAAATGTTCAGCAACATATACATATATGTATATACACACATACATACACACATATATATGTGTGTATATATATATATACACACATATATATATATATGTATATGTATACATATATATGCACATACTTTTTTTTCATCTCTAAACACCAGGGGGCAACCTCCTTCCACAAATTTATTTTCCTGGGAGAAGGACCTGTAGTGTAGACATTCCTCAACCCAGTATTTTATTTTTTGATTTAGAATGAACCTTAAAGATTTTAAAATTTATAAAAATAAAGGTAAACTGCTTCATCTATATATGGTACAGTGGAGAATCAAAATGAAGTCTTCTGACTCTTTATCTAATGCTTTGTGCTGTAGCCCATAAACTATTCCCTGTTTTGTCAAATAGTTTAGAACTTAAAAGCTATTTCAGAAGAAAGACTATAAAGCAGTAAGGAGATATGATATTTTCCCAGAAGAGAGGAGGGGATTTTTCTATAATGCTTTGGGAAAGTGTTTTTAGGCAATAACTCCCTAATTCTCAGAGCTTTTTTTTCCCTCAGTATTATATGCTGCTTACACCATAGGATTCTGTGACATTTAAGCATGTGGCTATAGACTTCACCTGAAAAGTATGGGGATACCTCGACTCTTCTTAAAATAATGCAGTGAAATGACAATAATAACAGCTAATATTTATGTATTAATTTGGGGCTATGAATTTATATACATGGTAATAGGCATTGAGCTGACTCTCTTAACCCCTCACTAGTACTGGTAAGGCAGGTCCCACATCTTGGCCAGCTTGGCTATCCCACCCCTCAGAGGTCTAGGAGTAGATCTTATGGGGTAGTGAGATGGTTTCCATCATACTATTATTTCCAAGCACCCATAGAATTATTCATCCAGTTATTATGTTCTTAATATCATTTAACCAGCAATGAGTCCCTCCATTTTATTTTGACCAGTTACCTTCTTCTCAATATTCATAATCAATCAACATCAATTCACTTTATCAAAGGTATACTTAATAAGAAGGTATAATAAGAACCAAACTAGACACACCTCTGAGATCAAGAACCACTCTCTTCTACCACCTCAGTCCCTGGGGAGAACAGATTTAAATTTAAAGGGATTACTATAAAAAGTAAATTAAGTTCACTTCTAAGTGAGGTATAGCCAGTGAATAAGTCAGTCCCTTGCTTGGAGGATATAGGTGCTGGTCAGTCCATTATTGGGCCAGGTCAAGCAAGTTACACTTCAGAACTTGCTTTTCACCAGGCTCAGTTGTTATAACTGCTGTCCCATTCTCTCATAGACTTTAGGTGCCTGGACCTCTACTGGTTGTTCTGACCTTTCAAAGCTCACAAGGTCATGACTTGGTCATTTCCATCTCTGATATTTATCTAAGATTAGGGTACAAACAAAAAAAAACCACATAAGCAGTAGAAGAAACATCAGAACCAATCTATGTTCACTTTCACATGGCTACTGGGTGAGGAAATGGTCTCTCAACCTGGAGGCATACAACATTTATCCCTCCTCATTTCAAATATTCCAAAGAGAGAGTTGTCTTATTCATTTCAATCCTTTGCATGTATACTCTGCTATTACCCAAAAGCCATTTAAAAGGTATTTCCCCACTACACAGTAATCCAACAGAAAATAGAGAATGCACTTGCACATGATCTGAAGCAGAATGTAAAAGGCAGACCCTTCATATACTTCCAGAAACAGCCTCACTAAGCTTTCACATGGGTTGATACTAGGCAGAGCATGATATAAATTCCATAAATACTGGGACCTTATTGGCCAATTCATGTTATCATGTAGGGTGTCTTATTTGATCCTCACAACAACTCCAGGAGATAGATCATTTTATTTTCCCCATTTCACAGATGAAGAAACAGGCTAACAAAGGTAGAATGAATTATCCAGGGTCACATATCTAGAAAATCTCTGAGGCAGTATTCAAACTCAAGTCTTCCTAGCTCCAAGTCCAGCATTCTATCCATTCTGTCACTTTGTTGAAAAATTGTAGTGACTTGGTCTGCCTGCCTGTCATCTCCCATTTGAACAATGGGGAAGTCTCTTACATTCAAGAAGGAGTCATAATGTAATATAATGAATACAATAAATAAAATATAATAAATACAATTAATATAATACAATATGATAAAATATAATATAATATAATATAATATAATATAATATAATATAATATAATATAATATATATATATAATAATATATATATATGATATGATATATATAATATGATATATATATGATATAATATATATAATATAATATAATATGATATAATATATAATATAATATAATATATATAATATAATATAATATAATATAATATAATATAATATATATATATAATATAATATAATATATATAATATAATATATAATATGATATGATATGATAAAATGATATAATATAATATAATATGATATAATATAATATATATGATATAATATAATATAATATGATATGAATGACATGATATGATATGACATGAATGATATAATATGAATAATATATATAATATAATATAATATAATATAATATAATATATAATATAATATAATTAATATAATATAATATAATATAATATAATATAATATAATAATATAATATAATATATATAATATAATATAATATAATAAATATATATAATATAATATAATATAATATGATATGATATGATAAAATATGATATAATATAATAAATATGATATGATATAATATAATATATGATATGATATGACATGACATGATATGATATGACATGACATGATATAATATGACATAATATAATATAATATAATATAATATAATATAATATAATAATATAATATAATATAATATAATATAATATAATATAATAATATAATATAATATAATATAATATAATATATATAATAATATAATATAATATAAATGATATAATATAATATAATATATATAATATGATATATATAATATATTAATATAATATAACACAACATAACATAACATAACATATATGATATAATATAATAAAATATATTGTAATGTAATGTTATATAATGTAATATAATGTAATATGTATTTACATACCCATGCATACATATATGCATATACATATATATGTATCTCTGTGTGTGTATGTGTATATACACACACAGAGAGATAGTACTTAGCACAGTGCTTGGCAATAGTAGATGCCATACAAATGCTAGCTATTATTATGACTATCAATTCCATGTTGTTTCCATTCATGTACAATGTATTTCAGTCAAATTATCCTATTGCCCTTATAAATTTGCATTTCATCTCTTCTCGTCATATCTTTCACAAGTTTCTCCCATGCTTCAAACAAAGTCCCTTCTCATCTCTGCCTCGTAGATTTCCTATCATCCTTTCATAAGAAAGGTTCCCAATAAGTTGTAACATGTGCTGAACCTTTCCTGATAACTATTAATTTTTCACCTTCCTGAATGTATAATTTACCTACTTCTGTTTGCCTATTTTATACCGCCAGTAGAATGGAAGCTACTTGAAGGAAGATAATTTTTCTTTAATCTTTTCTTACTCCCAGTACCTGGTAAAACACCTTACCTATGTGTTTTATAAATGCTTACTGAACTGAAATGAACTAAATCAAGTTCAATCCCTATGTAATCATCTAGACTTAAATACTTCTAGTGACAGAAAGCTCATTCTTTTCCAAGGCAGTCTATTCCCCGTCTGGTTGTCTAGCTCTAATTGTTAGGAAGTTCTTCTTCATGTCACACTAAAATGTGCCCTTCCCTAACTGCCCCCTCTCTTTCCTGCCATTATTCCTAGTATTGTGCTCTGGGGCCAATTAGGACACACCTAACCCCTGTTGCCCAAGACAGCTCTTTAAACATTTAAAAATAACCGTCATTCTTCTCCCAAGCCATTTTCTTTTTTCTCTCATTTAGTATTTTATTTCCCCCTGTTATGTGTAAAAACAATTTTAACAATCATTTTTAAAACTTTGAATTCTAAATTCTCTGCCTTCCTCCCTCCCCACCCATTGAAAACACCAACAATTCTATATAGGTTTTACATGTGTAGTCATGCAAAACATATCCATAATAGTCATGTTATAAAAGAAAATGTAGACAAAAATAAAACTCAAGAAAAATAAAAAAAGTATGCTGCAATCTGTATTCAGATACCATCAGTTCTTTCTCTGGGAATGGATAGCATTTTTCATCCTAAGTCCTTCATAGTTGTCTTGTATCATTGTACTACTGAGAATAGCTAAATCATTCACAGGTGATCATCTTACAATATTGTTGTTACTTTGTACACAAGACATTTTACTTTGCATCAGCCCATGCAAGTCTTTCCAGGTTTTTCTGAGAGCATCCTGCTCATCATTTATTATCGTACAATAATATTCCATCATAATCACATAGCACAACTTATTCAGCTATTCCCTAACTGATAAGGTTCCCATAACTCCTAACTCATTTTATTCTTTAGGCTAAAAATCCTTAGTCCTTCATTTGTCACTGATTGTTAGTACTCTCCCCATTCTAGTTATCTTCTTCTGGACGAGGCTCATCTAGAGTCATGGTCTTGGCAACCATGACCTACTCAGTGAAGCATTTTCTATTCTAGTCCCACTCTTTCTCCTACCCAAGTGCCTACTCAAATAGTTTGGACAGTAAATCCAGATGGTTCAATGTGGATGGGGTAGTGTTATATAAAGGGGGTAGTTCTTGATCTAATAGCATGGTACAGAGTTACAGCCAGAGGACATGGGTCAAAGTTTTGACTCTGCTACTAACTATCTGTATAATTTTGGACATTTAATTTTCACTCTTTGGATCTGTTTCATAATCTGTGAAATGAGACAGCTGTATTGAATGATCTTTATGGTCCTTTCTAGTTCCAAATGTCTTATCCTAAGGGCTAGAGAAAGAGGTCATTCTGAACCCTGAAAATGGAGAAATCATTGAACATCAGATCTGGAAGGATCCTTAGAGATCCTTTGATCTTTAAGATCAAAGACTCCTTCTTTTGGCAGAGATGGAAATTGAGACACCAAAAAAGGACAAGTACTTTCCCAATGTCACAGAATGAATCAGAGACCAAAAGGGGAAGCTAAAACTCAGAACTGATTTTAGGCCAGAATTATTTATACAGTTCTGCAAATTCAATAGATAAAGGGAATTGAGTCCCAGGTAGCGAATTCTGCCCCTCCTCACCCCAGTACATAAAGAGGAAGTTCATGGCAAGAGGGACATTCACATGACCAAGAAGAAATGGAGATGCTCACATGTAGATAGGTGCAGAGAATGGTAGATGAAGAGGCTACTAACCTGGCTAAAGTATTAATTGTTAATAGCACTTTAGATGGCACTTTCATGTGTGTAAAGCATTTTGCACATATTATCTCAGTAAATCCTCACAACAACCCTGAAAGCTAGGTACAATTATTGTACTCAATTTAGCAATGCTAGGAAAATATTGAGAGGCATTAAATAGCTTCCCCAGGATCACATAGCAAGTAAGTCCCCAAGATAGGATTCAAACCCAGATCTTCATTACTCCATTGCTGGTTTTCTTTTGCCACATTATTTGCCAAGTAGTCAAGGCTCATTATTTTTTGTTTGTTTGTTTGTTTTTTTGATAAGGCAATGGCGTTAAGTGACTTGCCTACAGTCACACAGCTAGTTAAGTGTTATGTGTCTAGGCTGTATTTGAACTCAGGTCCCCTGACTTCAAGGTCAGAGCTCTATCCATTGCTCCACCTAAGAAGCACTGAGGGAAAGAGAGAAGGATGGCATGAAGGATGTGAAAGTGAAAAGCCAAGGAAGTTGAAAGGCAGGTTCTGAAAAGGGGTTTGATCTGTGGGCCAGTTTAGTCTTAGTTGGAGGTGGGGTTGCATTCTGAAGGAGCCACATCCTGGACTGGAGGGACATATCAGATTTAGGTAGAAATCATCAGACTCCTGGGAGGAGAAAGAAAACAGTTTACTGGGAAAAAATCATTGCAGCAAATTTCTCCAATAAAGGTTTGATATCTAAGATATATAAGGAGCTAATTAAGATATATTGAACTAAGAGACAATGAACCATTCTTCAAGTGGTCAAAGGATATGAGCAGTTAGCTCTCTAAGGAAGAAATTCAAAATATCAATGGCCATATTGCAAAAAAAAATCCCTTCCAAATCCATTATAATTAGGCAAATGCTAATTAAAACAAGCCTGACATTCTACCTCATACCCTTCAGATTAGTAGACTTAAAAAAAAGGAAAATGACAAATGTTAAAGAGTCTCTAAGAAAATAGGCATACTAAAGCACTGCTGATGAATCTGTGAATTGTGTCAGCCATCCTGCGAAGTGCTACACTGTGTACACCCTTTGATGCAGCAATAACACTATCATTCCTACCTCTAAAAGAAATCAAAGAAAGACAAAAAGGACAGATATGAACACAGAGTTACAGCAGCTCTTTTTGTCTATTGAGTTAATCAGTCAAATTACCACATTCCACTTATAGTAAATTAGAGGATAGTTTATCTTGATACCTTTATCAAATGAGAATACATCTTGATTAGTTTTTAAATGTGAACAAGGCCTGGAAAATCTATTGTACTTCTATTATGTGTAACTGGAAATCTGTTCAGATTGGATGAAGGACTTCAACTTGCCCTATGGAGCTTGTATCAAATCAATGAGATGGCTTAGCATGAAGGTTTCAAGTGTCTTGTGGCAGAAAGGAGAAAGGTGCCACTGAGAAGGAATCATTTATGGGGTTGGGAAGAGGAGATGATCTTGGGCTTCAGTCTCAGTCTCCTTTTTTGTAAAAAAAAAAAAAGGCTTCATGAACTTCAGAGTACCAGCATATCTAGGACAACAATGACTGGTTAGCACTTGCATCAGAAGTGGAGGCTATACTGGACATGATGAAGAAAACCATATTCAGGGCTCTACAAGGAGCCACACAGAGAATCTACATCTACCAAAGGAGAACTTCGTGGGTTTTTTCCCAAAGGAGAGCAAAGAGCTGCCAGCCACCAAGGACTTTAAGATACCAATTTGCCAATGTTTGTTTAAAATTCAAATCACTTTTTTCCCCTGGAATTTGTATCTTCTGATAGAAGAGTGTGTCATAGACTTTTGAGGGATATTTTATATCAACTGTTCTTTCCATACCATTTCAGTAAATGCCCCCTTCATAAAAGCTAATGAAGTCTGGTTGACTAAATGATATCAACTAAAAATCATGGAGGGAATAACACCAGTGGGGTTCATTAAATATCATTATAAAAACCATCTCCCAGTTCTTCAGGGAATCCTGAAGGGAGAAATGAGAACTTGCCTCTGGATTTTGAAAACAAAATAGCTCCAAGAGTATATGTTAGGATATTAAGAACTGGACATGAGTGGGTTGCCAATTGGGGATTGATTGAACAAATTATGGCTATGTGTGTAATAAAATATTATCATCCTGTAAAAATGATGAAAGGGAAAACATTTGTAAACTGATACGTAGTGAATTGATCAGAACCCAGATAGAAATTTATATAATAAGAACAACATTGAAAAGAAAAGCAATTTTGAAAGACTTAAGAATGGGTTCAATATGACGAATAACCGTGATTCCAGACAACTAATAATGAAACATGACGCCAGCCTTTTGACAGGGAGGTAATGAACTCAAGGTTCAGAATGAGATATATAATTTCAGATGTGCATACTATGGGAATTTCTTTTGGTTGAACTATGCATATTTGGCACAAAAGTTTGTTTTTTGTTCATTTGTTTCAATTTGTGTGTGTGGAGAGGGAAGTTAGTGATAAGGTTATCACAAGAAAAAGAAAAAAAAGAGACAAGTGAAACATTTTAATCCCAGAAGAGAACAAGAGGAAGGCCAGAAGAAAACATAGACTAGCAGAACAGCTTTTGACAGTTATAACCAGAATTTGTTATGAACTTAAAAGGAAAAGTGAGTTGTACATTATTGACAGCCATGGTTTCATACATAATAGGGTTTTTTTTTTTGCTCTGTTGTATATATGGAAATTCTCATTGTATTTGTTTGTTAAATTTAGAATAAAAATGAATGAAATTTTAACAAAAAAGACACCACAGAGGGAAGTTGAATAAATCTTGCCAGCAACTTCTGATCCTGTAACCAACATGATGGTGAGCCAGACATTTTCTTCATGAACTTGGAAAATTTCTCATATTTATGAGAAAATTACATGTACATAATAAGTAATTGTAGCTCTCTCCATAAGCCAAGATGTTAAGTCAAACAAGGTAACAGCCTGAAAAATTAACAGGAGAACTATAGGAAAATGGAACCTCACTCTTCTGAAGGAGCAATGCCTGCAACAGTGCTCAGACAGAAAATCAAAGAACAGAAAGAACTGGAGCAGCCATGAAATCTCCAATATGAGAGATCTAATACCCCAGGCAGAAGGGAGAATGGTCACTAAGACATCTAAATAAATACTAACATATCCAAATAAATATTTCAAGATAAAGGAAATTGGACCAACAATGATGAGGGAGAAGGTTCCGTGATTTATCAAGATGGCATGGAATCACAGCAGTTCCTGAATTATTCCAGAGAGAAATAAGAATTGTGAAAGCAAAATTGATGGCCTATATGGCAGAAATCATTGATACTATTTAAACAGTAACAACAGAAATCTTGAAATCTATGGTGGCAAATCTCTCCAAAGAAGCAAAAGAGAGAGCAACTGACAGGGAATGAAAATATGCAGAAGTGAAGGACAAATTTGAAGAAGATATGCAAAAATCAATAATGCTAAAAGTGCACAAGAACTGTATAAAAGCAAAACATTGATCGACTTAAGTATCATAAGTCTCCCAGTACATCATGCCAAGACAAAACACTGAAACAACATATTGTGAAAGATTATACAAAAAGACTGACCAGAACTTCTGAATACATAAAACAAAGTACCAATTAAAATAGTCCATAAACATACTCTAGGGGTTGGGAGGAACACTGTACTGCAAACTCCAAGACACGTATGTGGTGGTTAAATTGAACAATTTCATTGATGGGCAATAGGTTTCACAAGCAACCAGGAGAGAAATCTTTAAATACTAAGGAAAGGAAATTCAAATAACACCATACTATTATCTAGCCCTCAGAAGCTACTGAAAGGAAAGGAATAATAGATTCCCCAAATCAAAAATACATTATAAAAAAGAGGAAATATTGTTATTTCTTCTTTCCCTGGAACACTGCCTTATTTTGGCAGAATGGCTCATGTAGCTCAATCAAACTATGAGCTATGCCATGCAGCGTTAGTGGAGAGCTTGACAAAATTCTGGTGATCCACTAGAGAAGGAAATGGCAAACTACTCCAGTATCTTTGTGAAGAAAACCCCATGGACAGTACTAAAATGATAAAAGAGGTGATAGCAGAAGATGAGCCCTCAGGTCGGAAGGTATCCAATACACTAGTGAGGAAGAGTAGAGGACAATTATAAGTACCTCCAGGACTAACGAAGCAGTTGGGCCAAAGCCAAAAGGAAGCTCAGCTGTGGATGTGTCTGGTGGCGAAAGGAAAGTTTGATGCTGCAAAGGTTAATACAGACTTCGAGAGATAGTGAAGGATAGAAGGAGTTGGCATGCTAAGGTCCATGAGGTCATGAAGAGTCAGACATGACTGAACAACAACAACAAAAGCAAAAAGGTCAAGATGCAGCCCGAGGTGACATATCCTGGAGGTTGAACTTAATCATTAGTGAAGGATATGTACGTGTAATAAAAAAAGAGGCATCTGAAGCTTTTGAAAAAAAAAGACACGAGAAGACATTTGCAAACTTCTCAGACAGTAGATACACAAGAAAAGTAAATGCAGCAAACAAGGAAAACACAAATAAAATAAATTACTTCAGAAAAAAGGAGAGAACTGGAAGGAGAAATAACAATAACTAGCATTTATATAGCACTTTATATGCTTTATATGTATATGTATATATACTTTATATGTATATTTATATATACATATGTAGCACCACATATATATATATATATATATATATATATAAAGCACTTTGCAAATATTTTCTCATTTTATCTTCATAATAACACTGAGAGGTAAGTTCTATTATCCCTACTTTATAGGTGAGGAAACTAAGGCACAAAGATTTAAGAGATTTGCCCATAGTCATATAATTAGTAAATAAAGCTGGATTTGAACTCAGGTCTTACTGAGTCCAGATCCAGCATTCCATGTAATGTGCCACCTAGCTGCCTCTATGGGATTAAAAAAACAACAACGACAAACAAAAACAACAACACAACAGAGCAACCATTAAGAAATTTATTTCTAAAAATACGTAAAAATAAATGTGAAAATAGAAATTAAATAGAAATGATGGTGGAAGAACAGGCCTGAAACATTATAGATTAAACCACTCTACCCACCCTCTACAAGGGAATTAATGTGTTTTATTTTGATTTTTTTTATGAGATTAAATTGCAGAATGAAAGGAAGCATGAAAGATGAGAGGGAAGCTACTACATTGAGGGGACTTGTGTGATATACCCTAATCAATCAATATTAAATAATGAAAGGAGAACTCCTGTAATCCTTGGGAAGACAAGAAGCTACAGGAGAGAATGTCCCAGGTGGTAAAGAGAGGAATTAAAACAGAAAGAAAGAAAGAAAGAAAGAAAGAAAGAAAGAAAGAAAGAAAGAAAGAAAGAAAGAAAGAAAGAAAGAAAGAAAGACTGTCTTAATACAGTGGTGGAATGGATTCTACCGAAGAACCCTGTATTGGGGGAGAAATGCATTCTATGATGGGAGATAGGGATTTTACAGTGATTGTGATCTGCAAGGATTTGGTTCTAAGGAAGAGAATAACACCTTTGGAAAAGTGCTGTATTTTCATGAACAGCATTCTGCATTAGGAGATAGATAATTAGAGTTCCCAGGGATAACTAGCATCCAGAAGGGCAGAAGAACATGGACCCACTTAAACATGAGAGACTTGGGAAAATTTCTATCACAAGGCAATACTTCTGGCCTCTCTATCTCCTATAAGAATTGATACCTCTAAGAGTGAGGCACAACAGACAAAAGGAGAAGGGCCAACATCTACAGGACAATAAAATAAATTATTTAGAAGAGGGAACTCTTCTTAGAAACTTTAATTCCATAAGGAAAGTAGAAACTAAAACAGAAAGAATCTATAAGTATAAGCACCATAAATCAAAGAATAAAAGTTTAGAATAGATAGGAAGGGAAGAGAACTAATGAAGAGAAAAGAGAAAGGAATCTTTTCAGTGACTCTTGCTGGGAGGAATCATACACTGACTGAGGATGCCACCCTACAAGGGAAGGGATCAGATGCTGAAGGAATAAAGGAAGCAGGCAAATTAAAACTCTGGGGAGTCAGATTCCAATAAGGTCAAGGGGATTATCATACCCCAGTTGGAAGGAGGAGGGTTGAGGAGAAAAGGAAAGAAAGGAAATTGTCAGGCACTGTGCTACATGCTTTACAAATATTACCTCATCCGATCCTCACAATGATCCTGAGAGGTAGATGCTGTTATTTATCCCCATTTTACAGTTGAGACAACTGAGACAGACATAGTAATTTGCCCAAGATCACACAGCTAGTCTGTGGTCAGAGTTGAGTTCATGTCTTCCTGACTCCAGGCCAAGTCTTGTATCCACTCTGCCACCTAGCTAGATGGGGTAAGACTGGGTTGGGAATAAAGAGGAGATCTAACTATGGGGAGGGAGGCCTAGTCTCTAAATGATGGTTAAAAGGAATTAGGAGTTGAGGGGGAATCATTTGCCTCAGAAGGGAAAGGGAAGTTTGAAAATGTTTGTGTTCTCTTAACAGATTGTGGCCAAAGACAGAGCTGGATGGCCCCACAATAAGAGAGTTTCCTGAACTCCCTGGATCAAATTAACCAAAAGTGCACAGTTCAGGAAAATGGATTGGGTGTGCCCTTCATTAAGCACAGTTAGACACTCAGCTCAGGGTGTGTGATATGGAAACTGATGTTTGGAGATGTATTTGAATGGAGGTATCAGTGTAATGAGTGTACCTGCCTGCACAGAACATCCCTGGAGCAAGCATCTTTTAGTTCCTGGTGCCGCTCTTTGCGAGGACTGCAAAAGCAGATTTCATCACTAGGGTGGAGGATCTGGCTGCCTGCCCTGTGGATGAGCATTTGGCTGGGTATCCATGGATCCCCTTATAAATGCCACTTGGGGGCCTCAGTCTGGCAGTACACCACTGAATTCTCAACAGACCAGTCACCCCACATTGCCATGACTTCTTCACGCAGCTCAATGTTTCTGCTCTGCTTGACCTGCACCTTCTTAATTGTGGGTGAGTGTAAGATCTTTTTTTTTTGGTTGTTGTTTTTTCTGAAGTCTACTAGCAATGGGCTTATGTACTTTATGGACCGACCAAGCATGGAGCAGATAAGGGTGGTAAAATAGACAGAGTGCTGTGCCTGGAGTCAGGAAGTTTTTGTTGTTCTGTCCTTTCTTTCATGCCTAACTCTTTGTGACCCCATTTGGTGTTTTCTTGGCAAAGATACTGGAGTGGTTTGCCATTTCCTTCTTCAGCTCATTTTTCAGGTGAGGAAACTGAGGCAAAGAGGATTAAGTGACTTGTTTAAGTCACACAGCTAGTAATTGTCTGAGGATAGATTTGAACTCAGGTCTTCTAGACTCTAGGCCCAGCACTCTATCCTCTGTGCCACCTAGCTGTCCTAATGAGTCTACTGAGTAAATGTATAGAGGGCTTTGCATACTGCCTCAGAAAGTAAGCTTTCTTCTGGGAAAATATGGTCTATTTATCCAGCAAGTGGGAGTCTCTTGTCATCATATAAAGAGACTTCCAAAAGGGCATGGCTGGTAATGAGGGATGAGAATAATGCTTTGGGTCAAGGATATATTAGATAGTACATGAGAGTCCTTTTAGCTCTGTGATATGAGGGGCTTTGTCCATCACACCAATCTCATGACTCTTTTGCTCTATGAGACCATACTACAAGAATGCCTATAGGTTTATTGCTCCCATGACCACATGACACAACTATATATCCATTATTGCCACTTAGCTACATAAGAAAAATAAAGACAGATACATGGTTTTGTACAAAAAACCTTCCTTTACAAAGGCTTAGAATATCTGGAAGAGTATTTTTTTAAACACAGCACTAATGAAGACACTGTGTAATGGAGAAAGCACTTCACTGGGAGTCCAAAGAGGCAGGGAGGCATCATGTATAATGTGAAAACACTATATTCTTGAGTCAGAGAACCTGGGTTCAAAGCCCACCTCTGCCATTTACTATCACTTGCCCAAATCACATGGTCTCCCCTGGTCCCAGTTTCTTCATTTGTAAAATAAGAGGTTCGGGCTAGATAATCCCTTCAACTTTAGGTCTCTTCTAGTCTTGTTATGCCATAAACTTGCCGTATGACTTTGAACAAGTCACTTCTCCTTTCAGGGCCTCAGTTTTCATTATCTATGAACTGAGGAAAATAATACTTGTATTACTTACCAAAGCAGGGATTTTGGGAGGGTTAAGGACATATGGCACTTTATAGCCATGTGTAAATGATGTATTACTTATCAACAGTGGCTTTATTTATGGATTTTACTGACTCTTCCAAGAGCCAACTATTGGAATAATTTCCATAAATCTCTATTGCAAAAATTGTTCTTTACTCCATGGCGATTTTGCTGTCATTTGCTCTAAGGGTTTATTTTCTTGAGTGGTAATGAGGCAGCTAGGTGGTACAGCGGATAGATTGCTGGGCCTGGAGTCAAGGAGACTCACCTTCCTAAATTTAAATATGGTCTCAGACACTCACTAGCTGTGTGACTCTGGGCAAGTTGCTTAATCTTGCGAGCTGTAGAAGAAATGGCAAACCAATATCTTTACCAAGAAAACCCCAAAGCTCACAAAGATTAGAACACAAACGAAATAACGGACCAACAGGTAAGAAAAGAGCAGGTGTAGGGTCCAGTCACTGCTTTATTCAAGTGAAATTAATCACGCCCAAATCAGAACTCTCTGGATTTCACTTTGACCACCTCTAAAACAAGTAGATTGTATTGGTCTATAGAAACCCTTCTGGCTCAGACAGTCTGCATTCTGCGATTCTTCCAAACCATAGTGAGTGTCTCGTGAATATCTGATGTCTCCTTAATTTCAGATGCTGTAAGTCAAGGCGGCTATCAGGTACGTGCTACTCTCTCTATTAGAGGCTCCATTCCTGTCGAGGCAGAAGATGAATGACCAATCATCCACTGATCCTGCAATTGGGTTGTCATTCACATGACCCAAGCCTATTTGTATGAACTCATTGATGGCTGGGAGTGACACAGAAGGAGCATGAGGCCAGGTGCCTATCTGATGGAAATTATAGTCTTGCATGAGAATAAGACAGGGACACATGGACCTACCAACGAGAGAATATGAAAGTGAATTTAGAAGAACAAGATATTGTGAGGAATTGGTCCCTTCTGACTGGAGAATACCAGGGAAGGCTTACTAGAAGAGGTGACATTTCAGCCAGTTACACTGGGAAAAGAGCATACTGACTGGACTATTCTGTTTTATATACTAAGGTCTCTTCCAGCTTTAAAATTCTGTATTTTGGGGTTTTAAGATCTCTCCCAACTTGAACATTCTCTGATTTAAGTTCTAAGTCCTTCCTAGCTTTAACATTCAGTGATCTAAGGTACCCTTCAAACTAACATGTGATAGTCCAGGTTCTAAAAGTCTGTCCTAGTTTTGATGGTCTGTTTGTAAGACTTCATCCTGCTTTTCCATACACCACAACACATCAGTGCACAAACTCTTCCAGTGCTACTGTAGGTACAAGAATAACAACAAAAAATACTGTTCTTGCCACAGAGACTCTGCACCTTCTTTTCTGGAAATTATTCTTTCATGGAACTCTACTGAAACCTTATACTGTATTATTTAGTGTTTTAAAATTTTAAAATAATATTTCCCCAATTACATGTGAAGACAATTTTTAGCATTCATTTAAAAATCTTTTTTGAGTTCCAAATTCTCTCCCTTCTTTTCTTAGATGTAATCAATTTGATATAGGTTATACATGTATAATCATGCAAAACAAATTTCTGTATTAGTCACAGACTAAAAGGAAAAAAAAACAAGCAAAAGTAAAGTGGAAAGTAGTATGCTGCAATCAGACTCCATCATTTCTTTCTCTGGATGTGGATAGCATTTAGTCTTTTAAAAGCGAGACTACAATCTATGCCAATGTGAGAAAATCTTGATTTGAAAGAAAAGTGTTTCATCTATTGTTGAATGGAATTGTCCTCCAGATAAACTTAATTTTGCCTCCCCATAGTATCCACCCATGGCACCTAGTTCTGCCCTCTGGGCCTAGTTGAATAAGTCTAACTCCCCTTGCCACATAGCTTTAACATACAGGAAGTCCATGACCAAGCCCCCCCCCACACTAGTCCAGTCCTATCCGCTCTCCTCAGGACTGAATTATAATATCCTCCCCTTTTGTCTATTGCTCTTAGATACAAAACATTGCTGTGAAAAGACAAATTCATGCTGAAGGATCTCTATTTGGCTAGCAGTGCAATAGCTATTCAAATCTCCTTTTCCCTCAGACTCACAGATATACACACACAGAACTCAGTCACTTCCTTGCAACCTTCCTGACTCTCTCTTTTTCCTTTCTAACTGTCACCCTTTCACCTGGGCTGTGAACTGTGTTTTGAAAAGAGATATGGTCTAAAACTCAGAAGACCTGAACTCACTTCAGTGCTCTGCTATTTATTGCTTGTATGATCTAGAGCCAGATATTTTTTTCTCTGGACCTCAGTTTGCTTCTTCCGTAGAATGAGAGTTTTAGCTTAGATCATCTCCTAAGGCCCCGTCCTGGACCAGCTCCACTGGTCCATTGTCCTCTCCCTTCTCCTTTGATCTTGATGCTTCAGTTATTGCATTTTTTTCCTTCTACTATCTCTGTGGGCCAGATGAAATCTACAATTCTACATGTGGTTCTAATCTGTCACATTTTAGGAGGAACACAGAGCTGGAACATAGCTAGAGTTGGAAAACCAGGAATGGTGAGGAGTCCAGAAACTATCATTTGAGGATCATTTGAAAGGACTTGTCTGTGTTTAGCCTGAAGAATTGAAGACTTAGGGGAGGCAGAGTAAGGGCCTAATTGTTGTCTTTAGCTATTTTTAGTACTCTTATAAGGAAAGGCGTTGGATTTTTTTTCTGTTTGATCCCAGAGGGCAGAGCTAAGAGCAGCAGTAATTGTGTAAGGGAGAAAGGAAGGGAAGTTTCAGAGAGGCAGATTTTAACAATAAGAATCTTCCAAAAGTGGGATGGGATGCCTCAAGGAGTAATGAGTTCTCTCTCCTTGGAT
Source organism: Phascolarctos cinereus (assembly GCF_003287225.1). NCBI lineage: Eukaryota > Metazoa > Chordata > Mammalia > Diprotodontia > Phascolarctidae > Phascolarctos > Phascolarctos cinereus. The sequence goes on from NW_027555919.1 coordinate 18,132, forward strand.
CAGAAGCTAATGAGCACGTAACAGAGCTCTCATTGAGGGTACTCTTACTCAGCACTGGTTAAACTAGATGGCTTCCAGAGTCTCTTCCAGCCCTGAGAGTTGATGATTCTATGAAACTTTCCCCCTGAAATCTAAGATCTACAACATTTTCTAAATGCTAATTGTAACTAATCACACTGCAAATTTATTGAGTCTGCATAATGAACTGTCCCTTATGGTGGTTTGAGGGTAAATGGAATTCTGGAGTTAGGCAAGCAGAGGGTAAACCAGGTCTCCATCTGTTGGCATCTGTTGTGGGAGCCAGCAATGGGGTAGTGGAAAGAGCACTGGGTTTTTAATTAGATACCTAGCTTCAAATCCTGGTTCTCCTAACTACTTCTGTGGCCTTGGGCAGTTTTTCTGTTAATCTGTTTACTCATCTGTAAATGGAATGGTTAAAGACCAGATGTTCCTAAAATGTCTCTAGTTCTAAATCCTAGAATCTTCTTGGGTACAGAACTGAAAATATTGTATTGCTATTGCAGGCTCAGTGCAAAACATTTCAAGGCACCAGCCCCAGGAGAAAACACTCAATGTCCCAATATTCAAAAACCAGTGTGTGGCACAGATGGCCAGACCTACAAGAATCTCTGTGAATTCTGCAAGGTAGCTATGTGAGTATAAAGATATTCCATTTTTGAATCCCAGGGGCTGGGAACAGAAGGGAGGAGGGGGAAGAATGGTAGGGGAAACCTGTTTCTTTTGAACTCCACAAATTTAGTTTTATTAAAAAATATCTCTGTCATATTTTAATAACTCGTTATCCAGTCTCTACTCAAATTCCTCCAGTTACTAAAGATTCCCTGCTTATGGAAACAACCCATTCCAATGTGGAGCACCACACATCCACATTAGGTCCCTGCTTTCCCTTGGCCTCTCTATAGAGTCCATCTGGGTCATACATGGTTTAAACAGGGTCTAAGCTTCTTTGTCATAGCTTTCACTTCACTTCCACTTTGCAGTTGAATTATTAAAGAAGAAATGCTGTTGTGAGAATGTAGGTGGAAGTCATCACAGTAAGAACTCTCATATCCTATTGTTTTGTATAGTCCAAAATACTTTCCCTACCACTATCTCAAGAAGTAGAGTATGAAAATTTCTATCCCCATTTTAAAGGTGAGGAATCTCAGGTTCAAAAAGGGAGGAGTGAATGCTCCTAGGACATGTGGCTAGTAAGTGGCAGGGCCAGGATTGGAAACCAAGTCTTACGAGTCCAAGCCTAGTCCCCTTTCCCACTAGAGCATGCTGCCTACTAAGGAAGTCTGTAGGGTGGGATTCACAAGGGAAATAGTAACAGAGGGAAGAAGACTAGGGAACTTCGGGCCTATTGATATTCAAAGGTAATCTGTGAAAGCTCTATTAACATGTGATGGAGATGGGCTTTGTATCTAAGAAATATGTCTTTTTCTTCTAGGGAACAGAATGGCAGCTTGGCTACAAACATGATGGAAAATGCTAAACCTCCAAGTGGATCAGTGGCTACAATTTTCCCTCACTAACTCACCTTCAATAAAAATAACTTAGCAAATATTTGAGGGTCAATTTATTTATTTCCTTGGTTTATTGTTTTGTTGTTGATGAGTCTGAGAGATATCTCAAACAAGACCCTACTGAGGGGACGAGAGGGAAATCATGGAAATACAGCTATTTTGGGTTTTGTATTTAATTATTATTGAATTGTAGGATTTATAGATGGAAGTGACTTGACAGATTATCTCATCCATCTCACTGATGGGAAAGGTTTTAGCTGAGTCTTCTGGCTCCTAGAAAACCAGGATTCTTCGGTATTGTAAAAAAAAAAACCAAAATATTAATTAATATATGATTTCTATCAGTCAATTAACCAACAATTTATTTAGCACCCACTATATGCCAGGTACCAAGTAAGGGCCCAAGCATACACACACAAAAATGAAATAATCCCCACTAAATGTAACTTAGATTTGAATAAGGGAGGCAACAAGGAAATATCTCTCCATGCATGTAGAATCAATGAAAAGAGATGAATACAAAGTAGCTACATGAAAGTAATTTGAGGAGGACAGTAGGGGGAGGAGGTCATTGCAAGAAAGGCATTAGCTGAGCCTTTTTTTTTAATATTCATTTTGAACTTAAATACAAAAAGACAAAAAGGGGAGAACATTTCCATGTACACAGCACAATGTAAAAAGAGCATTGTATATAAAACCATGAATTTCTATTTCACACTGCTTACTTTAAAAAAAACAAAACAAACTGTAATAAATACTACGCATTATTTTCAAAGCTACTCTGCTTTTCTGTGCTTCCAAATTTTCTTTTGTTCTCTGCTTTTCACTTTTTAGTTTTTTTCTTCCTCTTTCCCTAACCCACCCTAGAGAAGGCAAGTATTAGGCACAAATATGTAATAATATATGTATGAATAAATATATATGTATGTGAAACTTCTAATTAGCAGTCCTTTATGTGGAGGTGGATAGCATCTTACTCCATAGGTCCTTCATAATTGATTTGAGTATTTGTAATACTCAAAATGACTTAGTTATTCAAACCTGTTCTTAGGACCATAGAGCTGTTATTGTGTACAGTGTTCTCTTGTTTCTGCTTATTTCACTCTTCCTTATTCATATAAGTCTTTCCACATTTTTTCTAAAATTCATCAGTTCATTATTTCTTATAGCACAATAATATTCCACCACAATTATATACCACAACTTGTTTAGCCATTCCCCAATTGACAGGCATCCCTTCAATTTCCAGTTCTTTGCCATCACAAAGAGAACACTAAGTATTTTTAAACATATAAATTCTTTTCCTTTTTCCCTAATCACCTTGAGAAACATACCTATAATTGTATTGCTGGTTAAAAGGATATATACAGTTTTATAACTCTTTGAACATGATTCCAGATTGCTCTCTAAAATAGTTCAATCAGTTCACAGTTCTACCAATAGTGAATTAGTGTCCCAATTTTTTCACAACCCTGCCAAAGTTTGTTGGTTTCCCTTTCTATCATTTAAACCAATCTTATAGGTAGATGATATTTCAAAGTTGTTTTAATTTGCATTTTCTAATCAATAGTGATTTAGAGCATTTTTTTCATGTATCTATTTAGCTGAGTCTTAAAGGAAGTCAGGGATTCTATGAGGCAAGTGAGTGGGGATTATATTCCAGGCATGAGGGACAGTCAATCTAGAGGCAGTGAGATGAAAATTGAAATATTGTCCTTGAGGGACACAGGGAAGGCCAAACTCACTGGAATGTAGAATATTGGAGGGGCAGTAATGTACGATGAGTCTGGAAAGATTAGTTAGAGCAAGGCTGTGAAGGAATTTAAAACCAAACAGAACAATTTCCATTTGATTCTACAAGCAAGAGTAAACCATAGTTTCTGGTCACATGGTCATATGTAATGTCAAATTTGTCTTTGAAGTAAGAGCACTGTCACAATAGCATAGAGGATGGACTAGCATGTAAATATTTCTGAGGATAGTACCCAGCATTCAATAGACACAGATTTATTAACTGAGTTACTGAATGCAATAAGTTTATATTCATATACTGTTTTGAGGTTTCAGACTACTTTGTACTTATGACCTCATTTGAGACTCACAACATCCTCATTAGATAAGTAATATTAACTAGTATTCTTCCCATTTTATAGATGAAGAGACTGGAGCTCAGATGAGTTAAATAAATTAGACAAAACCACATAGCAAATTAATGGCAGAGACTAAGTCCTAAACTGTGTGATGCAAATTGCTGTTGGAGTGCAAGGAAAGGAGAGAGTAAGGAGGCTGGAATAATAAATGGAGGCTTCATGTAGCATCTAGCATGTGAGAGATGGGCAGACTTGGGATTAAAAGTTATTAATCCTCTAAGGGTACTTGGAAACCAATTGGGAATGTGGGGAGGGGAGACTTAGGCTGTGGATATTTAAAAAAATATGTATCATTTTTAATTTAAGAAATAAAACCAGGGTTTCCATTTTGTCTAATGAATGCATTTTGATATAGTAGAAAAAACATGGGACATGGAATCTGAGAGGTCTGGGCTTTAATCCCAGTTCTGGCACACAAATTATATGTCCATAAGCAAGTTATATAGCTTCATTGTGCTTTAGTTTATTCCTCTGTAAAATGTGGAAAACATCATCTGCTTCATAGCACTGTTGCAAAGAAAATGATTGGTAACCATAAAGCATTGTATAAATTCCCACTGTTAGGGTCTCAAGACTATGCCATACAAAAACTTGTTAAACAGGGATTGTTAATTTGTATGTGTATGTGTATGTGTGCACCATGTATTTCTTTGGCAATCTGGTGAAGTCTCTGGACATCTTCTTTAAATAATATATATTTAAAATAGTGATAGGAAAGACTACATTTTAGTTGAAGTTTAGCAAAAATAAAGATGTATTTTTTTCCTATCTAGGTTCACAAAGCCTCTGAAATCTAGCCACAGAACACTCGATGGTCCATGGACCCAAGTTAAAAACCCATCTGCTAAAATAGTGAAAGATGTCTAGCATGAGGAAGACTGGAGGAAGGATAGCTATCCAATTATGTAAATGGTTGGAACATGTAAGCTGAATTCAGTTTGTTCTCATTGGCTTCAGATGGCAAAATGAAGATATAGAAGTTGTAAAGTGCCAAATTCAACAACAGAAAAAAACAAAATTTTTTATTGTTCAGCTATGTCCGACTCTTCATGATGCCATTTTGGGTTTTCTGAGCAAAGATACTGGAATGGTTTGCTGTGTTCTTCTCCAGCCCATTTTACAGATGAGGAAACTGAGGCAAACACAGTTAAGTGACTTGCCCAGGGTCACATAGAGAGCAAGTGCCTGAGGCCAGATTTGAACTCAGGAAGATGAGTCTTCCTGACTGCAGGGCAGACACTCTATCCACTGTACCACCTAGCTGACACTTGAAAATCAAAGCTGTTTAAAAGTGGAGTGAACAGACTTTGGAAATGGGGAGTTCCCTGAGTAAACCACTTGACAGACATGTTGTAGTTAGACTCAAGTTTTATTAGATGGCCTCCCTAGTCCTTTGTCACCCTGAGATTTTTTTTAAGTTGAGCTGTAAGGAACTCTGGAACATAGAATAAGAAAGTCAGAATCCTTGAAACAGAAAACTTAGAATGTCAGACTTGGAAGCATCCACACAACTATCAAATTTATTATATGGAGAAAGTAAGATCAAGAAAGGAGCAGGTCATATAGTCAGAGCTAGGCCTGAAGTCTAGATCACTAAGTTCCAAATCTAAGGTCCTTTCCCTGAACAAGGAAGCAGTGTGATATAAAGCACTGGCTCTGAAATATGAGGATTTGTGTTCATACTTCATACCCCACTTTGCATACCTATGTAGTGGAGAATTGGCTAATCAGGAGCCAGTCCTGAGAATATAAGGATGTTTTATGAGCCTACTTCTGGGCAGGTGAAAGGAAGGACTTTGCTTTCTATTTCAGAGCATGCATAGGTAAGCTATGATGATTTTCTAACAACTTGGGGACTTTCGAATGGCTACTGTGTCAAGTTTTATTGCATCAACCCAATGACTTAACAACTCAATCTCATTATTTTTTGTTGGTGTTGGTTGAAGCACAAAATACTCTAAGCCTCTTGCTGGGAAGGGAGGTAGCGCTGGTGCTAAAGGCCTGTTCTCCCCACTTAGGGCCATATATGGCCATGAAAACATTGTATCTTTGTTCCGTATCTTTATGTGTTTATTTTCTCCTGCTCTTAGATGAAGGAATATTGAAAATTGACTATGAAGTTCAGAAATTCTAGATACCAGAGGCCCAGGACCTGGAGGTCATATCAGTCTGGTAATAACTGAACCTGGCGAAGTCCCAGGAGACCTGAGGCCTGACCTCCTTGGGAGATTGTACTGTAGGCAGGGAAAGACTCATTCAGAGTCTATGCTAAATTCAGAAGTGAACTAGGGGGAGTGGATGATTTATAACAACTTCTTTAAGGGGAAGCCCCATTTTTGCAATAATGTTCATGTAATACAAATTGTTCTGATTTTTCTCACTTCACTCTGTGTTAATCCATATAAGTCTTAAGTACTCTGATCAATTCAATGAGTAATCATGATTTCCACAGTAAATGAATTTCACCCACCTCTTGACAGACAGGTGACAGATTCAATATGTGGAATGAGACACATTTTTAATGCATTTCTGTGGAAGGAAAGCTATGACAAATCTGGAAAACATACTGAAAAGCAGAGACATCATGTTTCTGATGAAGGTCCATACAGTCAAAGCTATGGTTTTTCTAGTAGTTTTTCTAGTTGTGAGAGTTGGACTATAAGGAAAGTTGAGTACCAAACAACAGATGCTTTCAAATTCCGGTGCTGGAGAAGACTTTTGAGAGTTCCTTGGACAGCAAGGAGATCAAATCAGTCAATAACTGAAGAAATTCATTCAGGATATTCACTAGACGGTCAAATACTGAAGCTGAAGCTTAAATGCTTTGACCACATAATAGTAAGACAAAATTTGGTGGAAAGGACCCTGATTTGGGGAATGATTGAAGGCAATAGGAAAGGAAGATGGCAGAGGATGAGGTGGAATAGATACTATCATAGAAACAACAAACATAAACTTGGACAGACTTTGACAGATAGTAGAAGATAGAAGGGCCTGGCCTGCTGTGGTCAGTGGGGTGATGAAGAGTTGGGCACAACTGAATAACTGAACAACAAACACAGGGTTTTTTTTGTTTAACTATACATATTGGAGGGCAGATGTGGGGTTGATTGGTAGAGTACCTGACTCACACTCAGGAAGACTTGAATTTGAATCCTGCCAAATTCCTAATTTGAGTGACTCTGCACAAGTCACTTAACCTCTTTCAGCCTCAATTTCCTCATCTGTAAAATGGAAAGAGGTGTGGAGGAAAAAAATGCTTGCTAATTTTTTAAAAAGTAATTTTTTTTTTAAGTTTGAGTACAATGTCCCCAGAGGCTGAGTTGGGAGAGGAAGAGGAGTGCTAATGGTTTTCAGGGAAATATTTTTGGACTTGTGTTCCTTCTCTAGCTTCTTAATAAATATTGTTTTTATAAAAGCTAATGAATATTAATTAGTTAGATGCTATATCATTTTAATGCTATGAGAGATATATTAATTATAATTGGTGATTTGGAAATAATACAACAGAATGAAGGTTAATCTGATGGCAATACAAAAAAAACAACAACAAAATCCCCTCAAGAATACTAGATAGGAAGACGTAACTAACCCTCTGGGAACCCAATATGCCAATACAAATGTAGCTGAAGAGATTAAAGCCAGAGTAGAAAATTACTACATGTG
>NW_027555920.1:0-25463 GCF_003287225.1 Phascolarctos cinereus
TAGGTTAGTTACTTGGGGGCAGTGCATTAACTCTCTCGGCTTGTAAAGAGACTGGCCTAGTGCCTTACCATAGTGCTGAGAAGGTGGTAGAAGGGATTTGAGAAGGTCTTTCGGTGATTCTAGTCTTCTCTTGTCTATGCTGGTGCCTTCCAGTTCTCCTGGTTCCCTACACTTGCTTGTCAATTTTGAGTTTCTATTAACTTGGCTTGTGGGGGAGAAGGACTTTCCAGGGCCCAGTGACAAAGACATATATCCATAGCTCCTAGAAAAGGTTTTATGAGATAGATCTTAAAGGATGCATAGTATATTCCATAGTGAGGATTTCTTTGTGCGTGGATTATACTAGGCAGCCTCTGAAATCTCTTCCAACTTTCAAATTCTGTAAAGATTTGTTTAAGTAAAGGGCATTCCAATTATGAGAAAAGGCATGAGCAAAGGCTCTGAAGAGAGACTGTCAGTGAGTAGTCTTTTCAGAATGGTGGCTGGGAGGTTTCCTGTTGGGAAAAGTGAGAAATAAGGTAGGCTGGGGCCTGCTTGTTGGAGGGCCTCAAAAGCCAGGCAGAGATATTTTGAGTTGATGAAGTAGGCAATTAATAACCACTGGGGCAGGGGAATGACTTGATAAAAGCAGTCATTTTTGAGAAGTATGGAATGGCTAAAAGGATGGCAAGGAGGTGGGGAAAGAGGATGGAGATGCTGAGTAAACTAAACAGGCAGTGGCTAAACAGTTTCTATAAGGGTTGACCAGATTGGCTCCACCTGCCCGAGATGAACTCCAAGCTAGCATCTCAGTTAGGAGGCTGGAGTGAAGGTTCCTTTTGAGTGGGGGGAGAATTGCATGGGAGAAAGAGGTTTGGATCCTGATTCTGTCTTCCAACATGTTAGTTTTTTCTGACATAAAACACACACACATTTTCTCTGTGCACCTGCTCCAGACTTAGGGCATGTGTAGACCCTCAGAATAATGCAGCTAAAGTATGGAGAAACAACATAAAGAACCCTGGACTGGTAAAAGGAGAGTTGGATTCTAATTTCCTTACTCATAAGTGTATTTGTGGAGTGGGGGAGTTGATTAGGATACCTAAGACCAACTGATTCCTTGCCCCACCCCCAAACCCACCAGTCCAGTTGATGAAATTATAGATGATAAATATTAGGTAACAGAGACAAATGAAATGTTAAAGTCCTAAAAGAAAAAAAAAGATTTTTACTTTGTTATTTCTTTATGAGATGTGATATTCTCCTTGATAAACTTGGAGGGCACCTAGCCATTGGCTGGCAAATGATCACCTTGACCATGATTGAACTTTAAAAATCTAGATACTGTCTCTAAAAGGAGAGTCTAGGCAAGAGTTAGCTCTGAGGAGTGTGACCTCTGTGAGTCAAGAAGAGAGTTAGGCTTGTCTCTTAGAGGTTGAGCTACAGAGAAAAATAGGTTCAGGGTGACCAGCTGGGGGATTTTCATAGCAGAACCACCATACCCAAGAGGAGCAACAAGAGTGTACCATAAGAAAGAAAAAAAATTGGGGTCTTACAGTGCCCGAGGTGTGAGTTGTCCTGGTCACATGTGTTCTCTAAGCTTGTGTTTCTTTACTAGTATCCTCTGAATCTGAATACTCTTCTGACTTATGTCATCTGTGGTTGGGAGACAATGTACTCCAGGCTTACGGAGAGAATGATTTTGTAACAATTGTTCTTACAATACTGTCTCAGTAAATGCCTTTGATTTGAACTATTTGGGTCTCCTGGCTGACTATTAAAGGTAAACATGCTGGTGGGGGCTCATAAGCTATACAGACTGACAGAATAACTTGAACCTGGGATAGCGGCCCATTAAGGATCCAGTCTGTGACTGTGAGTGCCTTATTCCAGGGTGACCTAAAGTGGGTGTAATCAATGTGAGCTCCTTTCAAACCATCAATAGTCACATGAAAAAAGGTCCAAATCACTAATAATTAAGGAAATTCAAATGAAAGCAACCTGAGGTTTCACTTTAAACCCATCAGACTGGCAAAGTTGAGAAAAAAATGAAATGACAAATGTTGGAGGGACTGCTGAAAACAGACACATTGTTTGGATGGTGGAACTGAGAATTAGTCCAGCCATTTTGAAAAGCAAATGAGAGTGATACCCCAAAAGTTACTAATTGTACATATCCTTTGACCTAGTGATACACTACTAGGCTTATACCTCAAAGAGATCAAAGAAAGAAGAAAAGGAACTGTATGTGCAGGAAGATTTATGAGCTCTTTTTGAGGCATCAAAGAAGTAGAAACTAAGGGGGTTGTATCAATTGGGGAATGACTGAACAAATTATGGTATGTGAATGAAATTGAATACTGTTGTGCCATAGTAAGAATTCTAATTGATTCAGTGACAAACATGATTCCAGAGAACCAATGATGAAACATGTTCCTGAAACACTTCCTGACAGAGAGGTGATAAACTCAGGGTGTGGAATGTGACATTTTTTGGACACAGCTCTTGTGGGAATTTGATTTGTTTAATTGCACATGTGTTACCAGGGCTTTCTTCTCTTTTTCCTGTGGGAGAGAAAATCAATTTTTGTTAATGGAAAAATGGAATTTAATTTAAAAAAACACACATGCAAGCTCCTTGAGGGCAGGGAGTCTTTCTTTCTTTCTTTCTTTCTTTTTCTTTCTTTCTTTCTCTTTTTTCTTTCTTTCTTTCTTTTCTTTCTTTCTCTTTCTTTCTTTCTTTCTTTCTTCTTTCTTTCTTCCTTTCTTCCTTTCTTCCTTTCTTCTTTCTTCCTTTCTTCCTTCTTCCTTCTTCCTTTCTTCCTTTCTTCTTCCTTCCTTCCTTCCTTCCTTCCTTCCTTCCTTCCTTCCTTCCTTCCTTCCTTCCTTCCTTCCCTTCCTTCCTTCCTTCCTTCCTTCTCTCTTATCCTAAGCACCTAGTTCAGTAGCTGGCTGGCATATAGCAGGTATATAACAAATAAATTGTTGGATTGGACTGAACTAGTAGCAATAATCACAACTGATAATTGTGAAATCCTTTATGTTTACAAAGCACTTTAGGTAAATTATCACATCCAATCTCCTTTGAGAGCTACTTGTTCAGTCTTTTCAGTTGTGTCTGACTTCATGACCCTATTTGGAGTTTTCTTGGCAGAGATACTGGAATGGAAGTGGTTTGCCATTTCCTTCTCCAGCTCATTTTACAGATGAGGAAACTGAAGCAAAGAAGGTTAAGTGACTTGCCCAGGGTCACAGGGCTAGTAAATATCTGAGGCCAGAATTTAACTCAGGAAGATAAGTCTTCCTGACTCCAGGCCTGACACTCTATCCACTAGCTACCCTGAGGGCTACTTGTAGAAACTGTTTAATTTTTTTTAACTTTGTATCCCTAGGGCCTAGCACAATGCCTGGCACATAGTAGGTACTTATTAAATGAGCTCTAAATCAAAGAATTCCATCCCTTTTTTCATTAGAGAAACTAAGGCCCCCCAAGGAATGCCGGATTTGCCCAAGGTCATACAGCTAGTAAGTGTCAGAGCTAGAGCTAAACCCAAGTCTCCTGGGATCTGGTCTACTGTTCTTTCCCCTCTACCCTGATGCCAACTCTGATTCTTCTCTCTCCTTCCTCAAAGGTTTGAGCTAAAAATAAATTAGAATGTGCTGCTAAAAACTGTCTCTGGATACTCAAATGACGCTGCATCTTACTAGCCATACAGATATAGAAATGTAGTTTGGAACATCTGCTGGGTTGCATTATGTTTAGGGAAAGGCTGGTGTTTGTTTTCACATGACATAGAAAGCAATTATGTTCCAGGGAACCCTCCAAAGACAAGCCTCTTTTCATGAAGGGTGTAGTTTATTTCATTTTGTTGCTCATTAACTCAGCAGACTGGAGGCCAAGGCTTACTTCTGAGCTGAAACCCTGAGTCACATTGTGCTTCGTGACTATTAAGCTAGATGCTGGTAGCTTTGAAAGGACTGATTAACCTTTGAAAATCATAAAGGTATTGTTCAATCCAGTAAGCATTTATGATGTGCCAGGTGCTGTCCTTGGTACTGGAGAAACAAAGGCAAAAAATAAATCACTCCCTTCCCCCAAGTAGCATGAGAACTAGAAGGAAATTAGAGCCTAAGACTTCTTGTAATCAGCCCCACTGTTCCAGGTTTGCTTCTTCGTACCTTTCAGTTGTATCCTTCCCAGAGTCTTTACACTCCTGAAAGGTGGAATAGGGCCATAGAAAGAGAGAGAGAGAGTGAGTTAGCTGGGAAAGCTAGCTAACATGTTGCAAGACAGAATCAAGATCCAGAAAGATAATCAATAGGCCCAAATGTTGGATCAAACTCAGTAAGATGAAATTTAATAGAAATAAATGTTAAATTCTCCACTTGGGTTCAAAAAACCAACTTCAGAAGGGTAAGTAAGTAAATGCAAAACAAATACAAAGTACACAGTAAAACTTTTATTTCCCAACGAGGAGAACACTGTTAACTAGGGGAAACTGAGAAAGGCCTTTTGTAGGAACAAGTGAGCTGGGCCTCAATTCAATTCAGTTTAATTAAAAAACTATTAAATGCCTACTCTGCTCAAGGAAATGTTCTAAGTTCTGGGACATAAATAGAAAAATGAACCAGTTTCTGTCCTCAAAGAGTTCATATTTTATTATTTTTAGGGGAAAATTTATTTTACTTTTTTCTGTTAACAAGCATTAATTTTAATTAAGTAATTTTAATTTGTATTTTTGATGAACAAGCATTAGTCTCTCCCACCTCCTCTATATTTTACTATTTTGTGGGTAAATTTTACTTTACTTTTTTTCTATTAATAAGCATTAATTTTAATTAAGTAATTTTAATTAATTTGTTTTCAATTAACAAGCATTAGACCCTCCCACCTCCCTTAGTTGAAAAAAGAAGTAAAACAAAACCCTTGTAAGAAATATTTGTAGTCAAGCAAAACAAATTCTCCCACTGGCCATATTCAAAAAAATCTGCATCCCATTTTGAGTCCGTGACCTTTCTGTTAAAAGGTGGGGAGCATACTTCATCATCACTCCTCTGGAATCTTGGTTGGCTGGCCATTACACGGAGCAAAGTTTGTAAGTCTTTCTAAGTCATTTAATTTTATCATGTCATTGTTACTGCATAGATTTTCCTCCTGGTTCTGTTTATTTCTCTCTGCATCAGTCCATGCAAGTCAGGAACTCATATTTTATGAGAAATCTATATAATGTAATAAACTAGAGTAGTTTGATACCCCAAAGTGAGAACCATCTGTTACCCCCTATTGATCTCTAAGGTCAAGGTGGTGGTCTCAGGGCCCTCTTCCCTGATCTGGGAGAAATAGTCATGTAATCCCTTTAGTATCTCTTTCATATGTATACTATGGACAGAGACTGGAGAACCAGTGTTCTTTTGGATAGAAACTGGAGAAGAGTAAGTTGGCAGGTTCAGGGTAGAGTGGGCTATGGGAGAGAATAGGGTTGACAAATATGAATGGGGTTATGGGTAATGTGGGCTTGATACCTTCCTGAATACATGGATTATCTCATATTCGAACTCTGGTTTGGAGGCAGTGGGTAGAGATTGAATGGAACACAGTTGATCAGTTTTGTTGAAAATGTCTGTGTTACCACCTTGACTGAAGGTCCTGAGAACTTTGTCCCCAGGTACTGAGGTCCTCTTTTAGTGGTGCAATGGATAGAGTCTGGAGTTAGGAAGACTTAAGGTCAAATCCAGTCTCAGAGACTTACTTGCTTTGTGACCCTGGGCATATCACTTAACTTGCCTCAGTTTCCCCATCTGTAAAATGAGAGTAATAATAGCACCTACCTAGAAGGATTGTTGTGAGGATCAAATGAGATAATAATTGTAAAGTACTTAGCACAGTGCCTGGCACATAGTAGAAGCTATATAAATGCTAACTACCACCACTGTCATAAACACTCTTCTTCTCCCCCTCCCCCTTTCCCCTTCTCTTCCCCCTTCCTCCTTCCCCTTCCCCTTCCTTTTCCCTTCCCCTTCCACTTCTCATTCTTCCCAAAGAGCTAACTTTGGAAGAGAAGCTGGGGTATGGAAATGCAGATGGTAATAAAAATATTCGAACCTGTAGAAATTACTTTCATTTTCTTTTAGGCAATTGGGGTTAAGTGACTTGCCCCGGGTCACACAGCTAGTGTCAAGTGTTTGGTCTGAGGCTGGATTTGAACTCAGGTCCTCCTGACTTCAGGGCTGGTGTTCCATCCATTGCGCCACCTAGCTGCCCCAAGATTACTTTTGTTTTAAACCACTTTGGAATCATCACAGGAAATAAGCAAGGGAAAGACTACTTGATTTGGAATCTGGACTAGGTTTGAGTCTGGTATACTGAAATCAGAGCAAGGCCATTAATAAGACTATAAGCTATTGACCTGGTTCATATTCCTTAGACTCCACCTACCAAGGGTCAGCAGGGAAAAGAGCAATGACTCTGGAGTCAGAGAACCTGGGTTCACATCCTGCATTTCTGATTCTTAGTACTTAAATGCACAAGTTAACCAGTCTTCCTGGGCTCCAGCTTCTTTATCTATAAAATGAACGACCAGAGCAGATGCTCTAGAGCTATAATCCTATAGTCCCACAACCAGGGATGACACTGACCCTACAGATAGGGTGAAGTGATTCCAATTGGAGAGTTTAAAAGATCATAGGGGCAAGAGGATAGAAGTTGGATATATCAAAAAAATTTAAGGTATATGAGTAGCCATGGTGGAATACTATTGTGCTGTAAGAAATGACAAGTAGGTTGATTTTAGGAAAACATGGAAAGACTTGCATGAAATAACGAAGAGTAAAATGAGCAGAAACAAGAGAACGTTATATATAGTAACAGCAATATTATTAGAAGAGTTAATGTAAATGACTGAGCTATCCTGAGTTGTGTAAATATTCAAATCATGTACAAAGGACCTATGAAAGAAGAGGCTAGCCACCTTTAGAGAAAGAACTGCTATATAGAAGTATGTATTACATAGTTTCACATAATATATCTGTGGCAATTGTTGGCCTTCTCTAGTGTGGGGCTGGGAGGGAGGGAGGGAAACATCTTGGAACTCAAATATAACAAAAAAATTTAAATTTTAAGAAAGGATGTATGAGTAGCCTTCACTTCACTCAAAAATGAGTTCCTGATTTTTTTTTTTGGTGCCATGGACTCCCTTTGTGTTATGGCAGTCTGGTGAAGCCTATGAACCCCTTCTCAGAATAATGTTTCTAAATAATTGAAGGAAACCCTACATTTCAATGAGAAGTTAATGAAAGTAAAGATTTTTTTTCCCCATTCAGTTTCACCCAGGTTAGGAACACTTGCACTAGCTCTAAACTCACTGTTAGAACAGGAGTTTTTATGGGATGATAGATTTAAAGCCAGAAGGAATCTTAAAGGTCATTCAGTTCTTTCTCCCTACCCCTCTTTTAAAAATGAGGAAACTGAGGCCCACAGAAGTTAAAAGCTTTGCCTGAGGTTTAACAGACATCAACTGGTAGGACTGAGATTGAACCCAGGTCCTTGGACTCTAAAGTTAGAACTCTTTCCATTTGCAGTGGATAATGGGCAAAAGAGTGTTTCTACATTCTGCTTCTAAAACAGCTGCTAATTAGGTTGGATATATGAGATGGAAGGAGCATTGGGCTTGGTGTCAGAAGACCAGAGTCCAAGGGCCGAGTCTGCCACTTACTAGCTGTGTGATCTTGGGACTGCTTTCCTTTGGGCCCTCTAGGCCTCCGTTTCCTAATCTATAAAGGGAAGTTTGGGCAGCTAGGTGATGCCATAGTGCATAGAGTGCCGGGTCTGGAATCAGGAAGACTCATCTTCCTGAGCTCAGACCTGGCCTCAGACACTTACTAGCTATGTGATCCTGGGCAAGTCATTTCACTCTGTTTGCCTCAGCTCCTCATCTGTAAAATGAGCTGAGGAAAGAAATGGGAAACCACTCTAGTATCTTTGCCAAGAAAACCCCAAAATGGGGTCATGAAGAGTTGGACATGACTGAAACAACTGAATGACAACACCAAAAAGGGAAGGTTTGGGGCTGGATGAGCTCTAAGTCTCCTTTCTGCTCGACGTGCCGTGATTTGCTCTCCCTTCACCCCTCTCCTAAAAAAAAATCTGAATTTACCTCTAAGATATACTCCCGTAGCCTGGCAAGATCTGGCCTACTATTTCTTGTTCTATAGTAAAAATAGTTTTACATTTGGTATGTTAGCAGAGGTCAGATCTAAACTTACACAGTTAAGGCAATTTTTCAGGGAGTCACTTGGAGAATTGAAACACCCCCTTCAGGCTTTTGTCTGAGCTGCTCAGATGACCTCAATTTTCCCTCTTCTTTTTCTAGGGTAGCTCAATTGCAAAGACTTTCTCCTTCTAAGCACCTCGCAGAGGCACTAACAGCAACTTTTCTTCCTCTTTTTTATCATTGCCTTTAAAAAATATCACATTCATTTCCCAATATGTTCCCTGCTCCTTAGTGAAGAGGGGAGCAAAATGTCACTTCTACCCTGAAGAAGGAGGTGAGTTCCATCCTGTGTTCTCTGGAATTGAAAGAGTTCATGGCAATTAATTTTAGTCCAGGGGTCTCTTAGTAGTGTTGGCTCTTACACTTACATTCTTATGATTACATATATATGTATATTTTTCTCTAGGTTCTGCTTTTCTTGCCCTAGCCAGCAGCTGTGGGGTGCAATGGATAGAACCCTGGACCTGGACTCAGGGAGCCATGAGATTGAAACTGGCCTCAGACACTAACTAGCTGTGTAACCCTGGGTGAGTGACTTAACCTCTATCTGCCTCAGTTTCTTCATCTACAAACTGGGGATAGTAAGTAATAGGGCTGACTCTCAGGGTTGATATGAGGATCAAATGAGATAATATTTGTAAAGTACTTTGCAAACCTTAAAGGGCCATAGAAACACTAGCTATTGTTATATTAGAATTATTATATCACTTCCTACAAATCTTCCCAAGTTTTTTTGGAATTCTTCATATTCGTTGTGCCTTGTTTCCTCTGGCACATTAGTATTACATTTCTAGGCATGTATAATGAGTGTTATATGGACGTCCCTGGGTTTGCCAGAGCACTGTGCTCCATCTCAATGCATTACTTATGATTTATCTATGATTCATAGACTAGAATTTGTCCAGCCATTCCCAGATAATGAGTACCCATTTTGTTTATAATGTCTGTATCTAAATCTGTCCCTGTCTCTCTTCTCTCACCTCTCTCTCTCTCTCCTATCTCCATCCCTATCCCTGTCCTTATTATCTCTCTGTCTGTCTCTGTCTCTCTCTCCAGAGCCAGATTCAGATCTACATCTAGTTATTGGCCATCAAACCCTCCCAAAAACCCAGTGTGGTAGGTAGATAAGTTGGTATTTCTTGTTGTTCAGTCATTTCAGACTTTTTGTGACACCATCTGGGTTTTCTTGGCAATGATTCTGGAGTAGTTTGCCGTTTCCTTCTCCAGCTTCTTTTACAGATGAGGAAATGGAAGAAGACAGAGGTTAAATGACTTGCCCAGGGTCACACAGTTAGTAAATGTCTGAGGTTGGATTTGAACTCTGGTCTTCCTCACTCCAGGCCCAGTGCTCCATCAACTGTGCCACCTAGTTGCCCAGGTAGGTATTACAGATATCATTATCTGCAGTTTACAAATAGACTGCAGTTCAGAGAGGTGATATTCTTTGCACCTGGTCTGCTATATAATGAGGCCCTGCCACAGGCAGAGTTTGAATCCAGCTCTCTCCAGACTCCAGGTATAGAGTTCTCTTCCAACTGCTCCAAGTGTTTGGAAGTGTCAGCTTTCACCTGGCATGCCTCAGGTCCGGGAGTCAACAATGAGGTTATATCCTAATTTATTTTGTGTGTCATGGACTTCTTTGGCAGACAGCTTAGTGAAGTCTATGGGCCAGTTCTCAGAATCATGTTTTAAAGGCATAAAATGAAATACAGAGATTACAGGGGAAGCCAATTTTATTGAAATACACTTATCAAATATTTTTAAAGATACATTCATGGACCCCAGAATAGGAATATCTGCTTCAGTGAACTTGAATTAATTCTCAGATTTATTTAATCATTTTTCTCTCCTGCTTCATGAAAAGAAGGTAAAGATATCATCATGAGGAAACACCTATATGTAGAATTTCTCTGTCACATTTTCTGGGTACCGTGATAGCTTTTGGCTTCCTTAATATCGCTAAATTCCCGAGTGGAAACGGAAATGTCTTTTTTTAAAACAAAAGTTAATAGCAGCTACTATTTCTGGTATCTAAAGCCACAGAGTGTGATATTTCTTCTGTGGACATCTCCAGACATGTTATTTTTCAACCAACAGCCTTTTTTCTTTTCCCCCAAAGATTTCAAAACATTACCTAATTTAAAAGTCACCAGATTGGCCTGAAAGCAGTTTGTCTGATGATTGCGCAAAGGTTGGGCAGCTGAATTAACAGAGCTCTCTCTGTACTCTTTTGACTAGGAAAGGTGTCAGCGTTTGAAGTTAGCCAGAAGCATTATTTCATATTTGATCTTTGTTTTTCTCCCTACCAAGGGATTGAGAATATGACTGCATTATACCTGGAAGCAAAGAACCATGAAGCCCCTTGAAAAAACCCCAAGACACCTACTAGTGGGGCTCTCCCTAGTTCCATAGCTTTGATTCATCTGAGAATGAGGAGGGCCCTTTTTATGGCTATTCTGTAATGAGGGTATTTCTCTGATTTGCCCAGTTAGGAAAAATTGAATTATATCTAGCTAATTAGCTCTGAAGGCTGATGTTCTGGGTATTAGTGCACTGACCTGCTCTAATTAAGTTCAGTGCTTTCAAAGGCCATCCAGCATGGGGAGAGAGAGGACATTTGGTCTAAAGAAAGGTAAGGGAAATCAACCAAGGGAAGAAGCAGATGGGACTGGTAATCCAGATGTTGGTAGAGTTCATGTGTGTGAGCGTGCACGTATGTGCTTGTGTGTATACATTTTATAGAAGTTACTATAGATAAAGAATTTCTATAGATCATTTCAGTAAGGATAGGCAGAGGTACAACTTGCCAACAACCTGAGGGGCCACAGTTGCTGTTTTTTTTTTTTCCCAGAGGAAATAGCTGGATTCTTTTGTTATTTTCTAGCTATAGAGTGTCTCTTGTGTGCTGTGGACTGTTTTATCTGTGTAGGTTATACTCCCATGTGGATCTGTAGGTATGGCTCAAAAGGAAGACAAGAATAGACATCACTAGTGTCTCCTCCCCTGACCCTTCTTCAAGAAAGACTTTGATTCCTTCCAGGATTGGAAGAAGGAGGTTGGGGTCAGAGGCCAACCACTCTCCTTTCCTCAGAGAGAGGGGGGACTGATCTAGAATCATATCTATCGGCTCCCTTAAATACTGTTAGTCTAGAGGAAATAGTGCCGTGGGTAGGTAGGTAGGTAGGTACTACAGATATCTGCACTTTATTAATGAAGAGACTATGGGTCAGAGTGGTGACATACTCTTCCCCAGTCCCTCTCTTCTTCCTTCTCTGGTTCCTCTCTTCCCTCCTCTCTTCTTCATTTTCCTTTCTTCTTTCTCTTTTTTCTTTCCCTCATATTCCACATTTCCTCGTCCTTCTCCTCCATGATCTATCCTTTTGTCAGTGAGAGGGTTCTCTCCACTTATGTCACACATGACTACAACTTGGTGTGGTAGGCAATCTTCAGATCAAGTCACCAAGCACTAATGAAGCAAGTGCTTAGTGCCAGGCATTGTGCTAGGTGTTGGAGATACAGAGACAAAACTCTAATAGTTCCTGCCCTTATCCAAAGTGGGGGAGGTGTTGGAAACTTTGACCTGTTAAAGCCCTATGTAAATGATATGGGTCATGTCTTTATCCCTGCATGCCACACCAGAGACTTCAGGGATTTCCTCGGGGTGAGATCTGGGGCGCCCTCTCTTGCTTGAGATGAGTTACCTCACTCTCAGGGAGAGAGCTCCTCCACTCTGTATTGTCTGGTATATATTCTCCTATGTCCACTTTCTCTGATTTTTGTTTGCTATCTCTTTGGATAAATGAGTTTATTTGGTATTCTCTTTGTGTATTTATCATGGAACTGGCATTTGGCAGGGAGTCAAGCCTTATACATACATACACACATATATGTATATATGGGTATATATGTATATACATGTATGTGTAAATATATGTATTTGTATATATACACACCTTGGGACCCTCCTTCCCTTTTGAGGGATAGCAATCAGGAGTAAAGCTTGAATCTAAAAAGTATTTCCCCTAGACTAACAATATTTAAAGGAACAGACAGATGTGCTTCTAGCCCAGTAGCCCCTCTCCTTGAAGATAGCAGAGTGGGAAGCCTCTGGCCCTAACATACTTCTTCTCCTCCTGACAGGACTCAAAGTCTCCCTTGGAGAATGGTTGGGAAAGAGGACTATAGAGATGTTTGTTCTCGCTTCCCTTCAGGTTACATCTAGACAGACCCACGTGGATACACATAACCTACGTGGGCAAAACAACATACAACAATAAACATCTTTCTCTACATGTACCCCTTACATGATTTATGTAGGCCCCAAGAGTCTATGTTTCTCATTTTATCCTCAATTAGATGAACAAAAAAAACCTACCAGAAACAGCTGGTTGGGAAAATGGATTTTGTCCTGGTTTCATAGGTTCTAGTCAACGCAGTGGGAGAAAAGTTCTTTGTATTTCCCCAAACAACATTTTTCAAAGTGAAAAATAGGAGATGTTGGGGTAGGTGGGGGTGACAGTGGAATATAGTCACGTATCTTGGTCATTCTGATTAGTGTTCTATGAAACAATCAGTTAATAAGCATTTATTGAGTGTTTCCTATGTGCTAAGGGGCACTATGCTAAGGACTGGGGATGGAGAGGAAGGCAAAAACATTTCCTCCGCCCTCAAGGAGCTCACATTCTAGTAGAGAGAGAAAAATGCCTATAATTATGGGAGATACATCATAAGAATGGTAGGTGCTATGCTGCTTTCAAAAAAAAATTCAGTGGTTTACATTTTGTTTTTCAAAATTGGGGAATCTCTGGGGCAGCTAGATGGCACAGTGGATAGAGCACCGGCCCTGGATTCAGGAGGACCTGAGTTCAAATCCGGCCTCAGACACATAACACATAGTAGCTGTGTGACCCTGGGCAGGTCACTTAACCCCATTGCCTAGCCAAAAGAAAAAAAAAAGAAAATTGGGGAATCTCATCTGGGTCATATTAGTTGTATGCTGTGTGGACACAGTGCAAATGGACCTATTCATCTCTGTTCACTCACAATCAGTGCCCAGAAATGGCCACTAGTTTTCCTCCAATTGCCTGACCAGTTCAGCACAAATGGTCAAGCCACTCACCTGCCTTCAGTGTAGCCACTCCATCCGTATGCTTCTTTGTCCATTTGTCTTAAACGATGAGCCTATTCTCCATTTTTTGTAGTCTCTGTTTTTGTTGGCCCTTCCTCAGGAGGAATCTGGGAGATCGCTGGGGAGGTCCAGCTGGAGCTGGGGAGATTTCACTCATGGTGGAACTTGACAGGTGTTGAGATGCTTTCTTCCCTACAGAGACCCTCTGAGTAGCTGGCAAGCCACCACCGTAGCAGACAGGGCCAGGGCTCAGCGTGGAGCAGTACACGTGTTGCGTTCAACAAAGATCTGACACGAGAAGATCGAGGAAACACAGGTTGGGACTACATGATGCCCTTATTCCTTTGCCTTCCCAACTCAAGGCAATTCATTAAAAAGAGAAAAATCATTGCAGTTATCTTGTTTGGGTTTCATATAGATTAAAAGACACCCTTCTGTTTTCTGTTATTCCATTGAACTTTTCAGCCAAATCAAATTTGTCATGGAGAGAGTGGGTTTGTCTATAATATTACTCATCAAGCTCAAATTTGTGAATTTCAGGCCATGGTGGGAGGCTTACAGTAAAATTGGAGAGTAATCGTGTGGAGTGGCATTTGTACAGGGTGTCCCAAAAGTCACAGGACAATTCAGCTTAAAATGCACTAAAGCATTTGGGGCACCCCATGGTTTACAAAGGGTCTGATTTACACCGTCTATTGAATCTCACCATAACCCTATGAGGGAGGTGCTGTAGAAATTGTCATTATCATTTTACAGAATTATAGATTTAGAGAGAGGTGGGAGGTCAGAGGCCATCTAGGCCAATCCCCACATTTTACAGATGAGGAAACCAAGTTTGGAAGAGGTTAAGACTTCACTGATAGTGTCAGGGTTAGTAGGATTTGAGCCCAGGTTCTTTAACTACAGAGCTTGAGCTCCTTCCTTATTCTGTTGCTTTCTATGAATTTCTGTGATTAGAAATTCATCACCTGGGGGCCTCCCTGAACATGGCTTGGCCAGTCCATCAGTTATTAAGTACCTACTGGATACTGTTGTTGGCTATGCAAGATGTGAAGACAAAAGTGAAAACAGTCCCTTCCCTAAAGGACCTTACCTGGACCATAAAGGACCAGGAGGAGACAACATGTACATATTACAGTTAGCCCTTCCCCACTGTGATTTTCCCCATCATGGTTGATAGGTCATGGGTTGGCATAAGAAACTGAAGGAGAATTTGGTTTTTTGGGGTTTTTTTTGGCTAAGCAGTGGGATTAAGTGACTTGCCCAGGGTCACACAGCTAGTAAGTGTTATGTGTCTGAGGCTGGATTTGAACTCGGATCCTCCTGAATCCAGGGCCAGTGCTCTATCCATTGTGCCCCTTAGCTGCCCCAAATTTTGGGGGAGTTTTGCAGAAGCTGAAGGCAGCACACAAAGGCCAGTAGACACAGAAAAAGTTTAGAAACTCAGAAATGCATAAAATATATGTATAGTATTGTATAATCCAGCCTATGATCAAATACTTAACTCAAAATTTTACCATAAGGTACTGTAAATACCCCATAAAAGAAAAGAAATTCAGATTTCTCTGGTATGAAGGGAGGTCCAAAAAACTCTATGAGGATTTTCCAGATCATGGGGGCGCCATGTCCCTCACCCCTACAATGTGGAAGGGATAACTGTATACAGGTTTGTGAAAAATGTATGCAAAATAGATACAAGTTAATTTCTTTTTGATGAAGACTCTAGCAGTTGGGAGGGAATTAGGAAAGGCCTTATATGGAAAGTGCTTTGACCTGAGCTTTGAAGGAAACTAAGAGGGTTCTGAGAGATGGAATTGTGGAAAGGATGCATTCTTGGCATGGGGGGGCAACCCCACGTGCTGAGGCACAGAGACGGGAGGTAGATCGCCATCTCTACAAGGAGGAAGAAAACCGTTTAGCCAGGTAGCAGCATACGTGGTGGTGTGGTGGGGGGGGGAAATATATAATAAAGCTTGAAAAAGGTAGGTTGGAGCCAGGTTGTGAAAAGCAATTTATATCTGACCCTGGAGGTAAAAGAGAGCTCCTGGAATTTATTCAGGAGGGGATTGACACGGAAGAATTTGCACTTCAGAAAAAAAAAATCAGTTTTGGCTGCTGTGTGAAGGATGAATCGGAGCGGAGAGCATCTCTTCCCTTTAACAAAATCAATTTGCAAAACTGCTTTTTCAAACCAAATGATCTATGGTATAGGGAGGAGAGCACTGGATTTGGAAGTCACAAGGATCAAGTTTGAATCTTTGCTTTTTATTCCTCGCGTGACCTTTGGGCAAATTGCTCGCTCTCCCTAAGGCTTAGTGTGAGGTGTCTGAGGAGGTGACTTCTACTGTCCCTTCCAGCTCTGACTGTCAGGGGCGCAGTGATGATGGCACAGTAAAGACATAATGCTTGCCTATCCTTCATATAGGAGGCATCATTTAAAATGCTGGGAGGATGGAACTCTGCTATTTGCTGGAAATACAAAGACAAATGTGCACTAATCCTTGACCTCACAGAGCTTACCTTCTTTCGATGAAACCAATATGCACATCCAGACCCAGACCCAGACCCAGACTCCCACACACATAGAGTACGGTTATCCCTTCCATATTGACTTTCCCCTGGTAGTTTCCACATGTTGAGGGTTGGAATAAGAAATTAAATGGGAATTTTGGTGGAGTTTTGCAGAACCTGCAGACAACACACAAAAGCTGGTAGATGGCACAGAAAATGTTCAGAAACTCAGAAATGCATGAAATAGATGTATATTATCATATACTATCAGCATATTTTATCTTGTAATGCCATAAGAATTCAAACTTCTTCTCTGGTAGGAAGGGCGGGTCAAAAAATTGTGTGGGAATTTTCTAGCTCACAGGTGCCGTGCCCCTAACCCCCATGATGGAAGGGATAACTGTATACGGAATACAATTTTGGAGGGGTGAGTGGGGAGGGAAATAGTAGCAACTGGGGGATCACCTAGTAGAAGGTGAATCTTAAAAGCTTAAGGATTCTAAGAGGTGAGAAAAAAGAGCATTTCAAGGCTGGGGAGCAGCTTGTTGCAGAGACAAGAAGACAATAAATAGAATGTCACGTAAAAGGAATGCCAGATCAAGACACCAAGCATTTATTAACACCTACTGTAGTAGGTGCCAGGCACCATGCTAAGTATTGGGGGTACAAAGAAAGGCAAACACACACAACACACACACACACACACACATACACACACACACACACACACAATGAAAAACAAAAACCTTCAAACCCTCACTGCTCTTAGGGAACTTGCAGTCTGGTATTATAGGTAAGTAGGCCATTTTGGCAGGAATGTAGAGTGTGTGAGGGGAGTAAAGTGTAATAAGCCCAGAAAAGGAGGTTGGAGCCAGACTGCGAAGGGCTTTAAATGCCAAGCAGAGAAGTGTGCATTTTATGCTTCTCAAAAGTATTGACATTTATAATCACATGAGGAAATTCTCAGAATACCACAGTTGAGCACTCAGCAATCAAGTTTAACTGGCTAAGCCTTTTACAATCCAATCCAGGCCTTCGTCCTAAGGCCACTTTTGAAATTATGGGCATGTTCCAAGTGGTTGGTTGCCCTTGGTGTCTCCTCCAACTCCCATGCCCACAAGTAATTCCAATCAATGAGAAATCTTTTGAAAAATATTCGAATGGCATTAAAATTGTCTGTGGCAAGATTGATTTCCCTACTCTATGGCTCAGGGCTTACAAGGAGGAGGTGCAATGTTGGGGAGTCTCCCTCCCCTCAGTCCTCTCTTGGGCATTTTTCCCCCATCTTAAGATCCCTCTGGAAAATGTTAGAAAGCAGCTTGAATATAGCTCATGTCTAAGTCTCTATAGATATAGGTGAAAGGGTCCTCAGCTTCTCAAGCACTTAGTGCAATAGGACATATACGGTATAGGTCAGCTTTCATTTCACCCAATAGGAAATATAGAAAACACATAAAGTATTCACAGTCGACTATATACAATCTGGTGAGTCCCACTTTCACCCAGGGACACTCCAGACTTATGGTCCTATACTAAGGATTTGTTCTACTGAAGAAGAATTTGGGTCTGCCAGAGTGGCAGATTCTTTCCCAATAATAACAATAGTTAACATTTATATAGTACTTTGAAATTTGCAAAGTGTTTTACAGATATTATCTCATTTTACCTTTTTAACAACCCGGCAAGTAAGAGCCATTATCCTTATTTTACAGATGAAAAAAAGGAGGCAGCCAGAGATTAAGTGGCTGGTCCAGAGTCACACGGCTAGTAAGTGTCTGAGGCTGAATTTGAACTCAGATCTTCCTGACTCTGAGTCCAGCACCCTATCCACTGAGCCAGTTATACTACACTACTTAAACAGGTCACAAAAGTGGAAGGAGTCATAGTTCAAGTCTTTTGCTCCTTTCAATCATGGTTTAGTTCTTTATTATTCCTTCAGCTACTGGCGCCATTTGAATCATTCTCTTCTCCCCAAGAGGCTGGGGTTGCCCAGAAACTGCCCCCTCTCTCATGGAAGACTGGGTCTAGGAACTCTCCCCTTGAGCCAGTGGGGCATCTGTATTGTGCCTCTGCTCAAGGCAGTCATCAGCAGTTCTCAAGTTCTGTATTTTGTTAGAATGGTGTTACCATGTTATGAAGAAATGGGATCTCTTAGTTTAATTAATTAATTAAGGGCCATTTTGCTTGACATGATGAAAATATAGAACCAATGAATATCCAATTTGACAAACTCACACTCCTATTTTCTCTGTCTAGACAAATAAATTGACCAATGACTTATCTCACCAAGTGCAACTGAATATAAGAAATAATGATAGATACTCTTGGTAGGTGCTTAGTAAGCATTTGTTGAATTATCATTAAGATGCAAAACTTTACTTGGGGTTATCAAAAATTGTAAATGGGGTGCCAATTTACCTTGAAAAGCTGAGTTGTCTTTCTTAATTTAGCCTAGTAGAACCTAGAGGCTGGTTTTCTTCTGTTATTTTTGGTAGAAAAAGTTAACTGTGTCCACAAGGTATTAATAGGTATTGATATTAGGAGGAGACGAATGCCAGTAAGTACATACATACTGGTTCTGGCTGCTGTGCCTAGTTTTTCTTTTTAAAATCTAATCTTATTTTTATTGATATATTTTTAATGTTGCCTTCACTTCAGAATATAGTCTTCCTCTCTTGTCTCATTAACCATTTGTCATAACAAAGATTTGGAAAGAAGAAAAAAGCAGTTCAGCAAAATTAGCCAACACATCAACTGTATCTGAAGTGTACACTAGTTACTTTGTTTACCCATGTCTCCCTCTTCTGCAAAGAGGGGAAGAAAGTTCATTTTTTCAACTCTTCTCTAGGGCCAAATGGCCATTCTAATAATATAGCATTTAATTTCTTCCTTCTCTCCCTCCCTCTCTACTTTTCTCCTTCCTTCCCTCCCTCCCTTCCTCCCTTCCTCCCTTCCTTCCTTCCTTCCTCCCTCCCTCCCTCCCTCCCTCCCTCCCTTCCTCCCTTCTTCCCTTCCTTCCTTCCTTCCTTCCATCCATCCTTCCTTCCTTCCTTCCTTCCTTCCTTCCTTCCTTCCTTCCTTCCTTCCTTCCTTCCTTCCTTCCTTCTTCCCTCCCTCCTTTCCTTCATTCTGTTCTTATATGGTACATCAATGCTAACAATGAAGATGCCATGAAAAGTACCAGGTTTATTTCTGCATTGCCAGATAATATCTCCATCGATGTTCTCAAGAATTGGGGTAAATAAAAAGTGGCTAATAAGCAATTGTTATGGTGGTTGTGGGGTGGGGTGGGAATGTGCAGAGGGGTGGGAATGTGCAGAAGTTCAGTCATTGAGCCATTAAATGCTCAAATCCCATCCCCACTGCTGCCTGCCAGGAACAGCCTTTTTCTGTGGGCTCAGATTAATCCTGGGCTCTGATTCTGCTCACAACTGACTGAGGAGGGGAAGCCTGCCCCCGAGTGTCCTTTATTTTCTTGCAGTGCCAGGCATGTGTTACAAGATGGTGTGGAGGCAGAGTGAGGAGTTGAGAAGTACCCAGATCTGTTCTCTTGGCTGAGCTAGCAAACATCTGCTGAGCTTGGGGTGGGGGTGGGGGTGGGTCAGAAGCAGCTGGTAGAGGGGCCAGAGACGTGGGCATGGGGAGTGGCAAGTATTCAAAGAGAAGTTAGGTGAGAGCAGTTGTTCAGTGAATTTTCCTAGTATCATTCAACACTGTGACTCAGTTTATATTTAGAATGTCTTCTAGTGCTGCGGAAACTGTCAAACAGTCTCATAGATGATAGGAGAAATAACTGCGAATGTTGCCTCCCCTCTCTATGCTTTTGGAGATAGGGGCCCGTCATGCCCTCCTTCCACACCTTTGCTTCTTAGCCTACTGAGCTTTCTTCATGTTTCAGTTCAGATGCCACCTCCCAGGGAAGTGATTTCTGATTTCCCTAGAGCTTGCTGCCTTCTCAAGTCATTTTGTGTTTATTTGCCTATTCATTCCAAAATGATTTGAATCAGCAGCAAACATGTCATATCTCCAAGTGGAATATTACCTCCCTGAAGATGAAAATGATTTTTATTTTTTGTATTCTCAATGAAGAGCTGTGTGACCCTGGGCAGGTCACTTAACCTCTGTCTTCCTCAGTTTCCTTATCTGAAAAATGGGAATGACAGTGGCACCTACCTTACAAGTTTATGAGGTTCAAATGAGATAAAATTTGTAACACACTTTGCAACCCTTAAAGTACCATATAAATGCTAGGCGTTATCATTGTCATTGTTCAGTCCCTTTCAGTCATATCTGACTCTTTGTGACTCCATCTGGGGTCTTCTTGGCAAAGATACTGCAGTAGTTTGCCATTTTCTTCTCCAGCTCATTTTACAGATGAGGAAACTGAGGCAAATAGGGTTAGGTGACTTGCCTAGGATCACACAGCCAGGAAGTGTCTGAGGCCAGATTTGAACTCAGGAAGATGAGTCTTCTGCCCCCAGGTTTGGCTCTGTAACCACTGTACCACCTAGCCGCCCATCATTACCATTATTGTTATTATTAATACATTCATCAGGGAGCTTTTATGGAAAATTACCGAGATGAAAGGGAGATACTGAAGTCTGCAGTCCCGGAATTCTGAATTGTTTGGGCCACATGTACTACCTCTGTGTGTGCCTTCCTACCCCAGGACTTTGGGCGTGTGTGTCTTGGTGAGGAAGGATAATTGAGGTTTATGGGGAGAATGTTATCTGAATATTATGTATTTGCTTTGCCTTTTCATTAAGCATTCTGGTTAACCTGAAGTATTAGTGGCTAATTTATTTTTAATTTTTAATTTATGGAATAAAACAAGCATTTCCATTACACAGCATAAAAAAAAATTGCAATGAAACAACAAATCTATTATGTACAACTTTCTATATACAATATACAATAAAGTTATATATATACAATATATAATATTTAAATGTATATATTTTTTAAAAATATACAATAAAGTATCATGTAAATTTCTTTTTTTTTCTTCCCTCCCCCTTGCCCATGACTACCATTAGAGATGGTAGAGATGGCTACCATTAGAAACAAATAGGGGATGTGTGTGTATACATACATGTACATATATGCATACATATATACATATATACACATGTGTAAAATTATTCTATACATGCTTCTATTTATCAATTCCTTCTCTGGATTCAGATAGAATCTTTCTTCATATATCCTTTATAGTTAATTTGGATATTTATAATAGTCAAAATGACTTAGTTGCTCAAAGTTGTTCTTAAAACAGTATTGCTCTTACTGTATACAATGTTCTCTTAGTTCTGCTCACTTTGCTCTTCATTATTTCATGCAAGTCTTTCCATATTTTTCTAAGATCATTGAGCTTATTTTTTTTTAGGCAATTGGGGTTAAGTGACTTGCCCGGGGTCACACGGCTAGTAAGTGTCAAGTGTTTGGTCTGAGGCCAGATTTGAACTCAGGTCCTCTTGACTTCAGGGCCAGTGGTCTATCTACTGTACAACCTAGCTGCCTGAGCTCATTATTTCTTATAACACATTAGTATTCCATCACAATCATATGCCACAACTTGTTACTCTTGGTAAATATGTGAGTGGAAGCTCATGCACTGTAGGGTTGGGGGGAATAGTCATCCACCATAGGGTTCAGCCTCTTGGAGTGGAAAGGATCCTGGAAGTCAGACTTCTAGGGTTCCTCCTAGGGCCCTTAATGTTAGCAACATGGCTGCCCCACTGGGGAGCTACCTCTAACCTGCCAGAGTAGGTACAAGTGGGGTGATCACAGGCTACAAAAATACACACAATATATATACAAGACAAGTACAAGGCAATCGAGGGGAAGGCACCAGTTGCTGGGAGAGAGCAGAGAGGAGGGAGCAGGAAGGGCATTGTCTAGAAGGTGACCATTTAGCTAAGTTCTGAAGGAAAATAAGGAGTCCACCTAACAGGAAGAGGCAAGAAGGAAGTACATCATTCTAGGCATGAAGATCAGTTGTAAGAAGGGACATCTTAGTTGGTATGCCTTGTACCCATTCTCCACCTCCATTCTCATTGGCTGTGTGGTGTAGAGAAAAGAATGTTGGATTCAAAGTGAGAAGACCTGGGTTCGGATGCAAACTATGATTTTCTACCACCTGTATAGCCTCGGACAAGTCATTTAAACTCTCTGTAGGGGGGGCTCGGTTTCTCATCTTAAGAAAGAGAGGATTGGACTAGATCACCTCTGAGTTCTCTTTCCTGTTTCTCCCGCTATTAACCTAAAAGTTCTCCTTTTCTTCTGAAGATCACTTTATTTCTCATTGGCTGTAATTATCTACATCTTGTCATATACAATTAAGCAAATGCTATCCCAGAACTGAGTCAGTCCCCTATGCCTGGAAGGCTCTCTCTCCTCATCTCTGCCTCCAGGCTTCCCTTAAGTCCCAGCTAAAATCCCACCTTCTACAGGAAACTTTTCCCACCTGCAACTCCCTTAATGCTAGTGCTTCCCCTCTGCTGATTATCTCCAGTTTATCTGGTTGATAGCTCATATGTATATAGCTGTTGGCATGTTGTCTCTCTCTTTAGAAAGCTCCTTGAGAAGAAGGACTGTCTTCAGCCTTTCTTTGTATTCTCAGCCCTTAGTGCAGCACCTGGCATGCAGTAGGCACTTCATAAAGGTGTGGGCAGCTAGGTGGCACAGTAAGTGTAAGACCTGAGTTTAAATCTGGTCTCAAACACTTATTAGCTGTGTGACCCTGGCACGTCACTTAACCCTTTTTGCCTCAGTTTCCTCATTTGTAAAATGAGCTGGAGAAGGAAACGGCAAACCATTCTAGTCTCTTTCCCAAGAAATGGGACCATAAAGAGTAGAACACAACTGAAATGACTGAACAACACTAATACACGTTCACTGACTGAATGACTTCTCTTGGAATCCTGAGGTAAACAGACCTATGCCCAAGACAAGTTAACTTTCAAAGCAGATAACTCATTGATTTCTTTTCCCAGAAGAAACTTAAGCCCTAGATAAGTGAATGGTCGAAGTTCTCTTACGCTTACATAAGTATGTATTTTCTTGCTGGATAGAATGTAAATTCCTTTAGGTCAGAGACTGTTTGACTTGTGTTGTTATATACCTAGCACTTAACCCTGTGCTGGCACGGTATTGCTGTTTAAGAAATGTTTGTTGATTGTTGACTTGGGGCACAGGAGAAAGGAGAGTCAAAGGTGTTTTGAAGATTTCTAGACTGTCTGTCTGGGGGCTGTATTCCTTGATAGAATATTCTGGACGTTGATGAGGGACTTGTTTTCTATAGCTGCCATTCTTTATGCAAGTGGTTTGCCAGAATATGGTTACTATTTAAAAGAGCAGCTGCTATCAAAATGGCTTTAAAAATTATCTGAAGAATCCTCTGTTGGGAGCTCTCTGAAGTTAAAGGCCTAGAGATTGACGTGTGTGCCGGATCCTATTGCTGTGACTCAGCATTCAAGATTGCGAATGCTGATGGAGATGGTTGTTTTCTCTATCATCGAGAGATATTTGAGCATAAGCTAGTGTCGTAAGGGGCTTGGGCTTTGGATAAGGGTTTCAAGACATTTGAAGTTTTAAGGTCATATTGTACTTGCCCACTGGTGCTTACAGAATATCATCTAGCAAGGTTCCCTGCCATATCCAATCAAGACACTCTCCATCCTCCTTCGACACCCTGATCCAATGTTCTAGGCCTCAGGGAAGTACTAGTTATACCACTTGACCTTGTCCTTTCTTTCTTCCCTCCCTCCTTCCTTTCCTCCTTCCCTTCCTTCCTTTCTTCCTTCCCTCCATCCCTCCTTCCTTCCTCCATCCCTCCTTCCTTCCCTCCCTCCTTCCTTCCTCCCTCCTTCCTTCCTTCCTTTCTTTCTCCTCCCTCTCTTCTATTTTCCTTCCTTTTATCCTTCCTTCCCTCCCTCCCTCCTTCCTTCCTTCTTTTTTCTTTCTTCCTCCCTCTCTTTCTTTTCCTTCCCTTTATCCTTCCTTCCCTTCTTCATTCCCTCCCTCCATTCCTCCCTCCATTCCTTTATTCCTTCTTCCTGTCTCCCTCTTTTTCTCTCTCCTTTCCTTCTTCCATCTCTCTATTCCTTCCTTCCCTCTCTCTATTTCTTCCTTCCTTCCTTCCTCCCTTCCTTCCTTCCTTCCTTCCTTCCTTCCTTCCTTCCTTCCTTCCTTCTTCCTTCTTTCCTTCCATCCTTTTTTCTTCCTTCCTTCTTCCTCCCCTTTTTTCCTTCCTTCCTTCCTTCCTTCCTTCCTTCCTTCCTTCCTTCCTTCCTTCCTTCCTTCCTTCTTCCCTTCTTTCCTTCCATCCTTTTTTTCTTCCTTCCTTCTTCCTCCCCTTTTTTCCTTCCTTGCTCCCTCCCTCCCTTTCTCTCTTCCTCCCTCCCTTCCTCAAGGACTTAAGGGCCTGCTGTATGCAAGACACTGCCAGATACTGGCCTTATCTGCCATCTTTGTTTTTTCTTAAATGTCCCGTTGTGTTCTTTACAAGTCTCCCAAAGTGAACCAGACAGAAAAGAAAATGAGCCCTGATAGTCTACAGCTTAGAAGATGTCAAACTCCATGGCTTCTTGGAAGCAGGTGACAGGGCCCAAGGGGCTGGCTGTCTTCAAGGATGGGTGAAATTTGGGCAGGATTTGCAGGGTGTCATTGTGCTGTGCTGTCCTGCTCACCTGCAGGATATGTACTCTGTTTTCATATGGTTAAAGCACTCGTTATTTTGGCTTTGCCCAAAGTGCTCATTAGACAGTGCCTGAAAAAGACCTTTGTTTCACTCTTACCCACTTTGGTCCATTCTTTCATTGGCTTCAGCAGCTGTTTTGTCAGTTTCTACTGTTCCCACCCTACCCCTCATGTGTTACGCACAATCATTTGTTCATCATCTGGGGCCCAAGGGGCTCCACTTTTTCTCAAAGGTCTTCTACTCTGGGTTTAAGCAGATCTGGGACTTCGGTTTGGTCCTGAAGCAAACTGACCTCCAAACATATTGGAAGGGTCAGGCTTTTTCCCTGGTTCACAATTCAAGGAATACTTGGGAAAATCTCTTATACAAAGCTTAGCTATGACTCATAAGAACAGTTAGCATTTATAGAGTACTTTAAGGTTTATAAAACATTTTACATAAATCTCATTTCAGTTTCAACCCCCCCCTTGGAGGTGGGTGCTATTATTATCCCCATTTTACAGATGAAAAATTTGAGGCAGAGATTAAATGACTTACCCAGGGTCATGTGGCTAGTAAGTGACCAGAGCTGGATTTGAACTGAGCTCTTCCTGGCTCCAGGTCCAGTGCTTTATCTTGTTGTTGCTTAGCTGTTTTTCAATCATGTCTGACTCTTTATGACCCCATTTAGGGTTTTCTTGGGAAAGAGACTGGAGAGGTTTGCCATTTCCTTCTCTAGCTCATTTTACAGATGAGGAAACTGAGGCAAACAGGGTTAAGTGACTTGCCAGGGTGACACAGTTAATACGTATCTGAGACCAGATATGAACTCAGGTCTTCCTGATGCCAGGCTTGGCTCTCTGTCTACTTGGCCACCTAGCTGTCCTAGTGCTTTA
>NW_027555921.1:0-25404 GCF_003287225.1 Phascolarctos cinereus
CTCAAAGGAGCGGGGGATGGGAGAAGGAAAGAGAGAAAAATACTTTATTATTTAGGTTATATGGTTGGTAGAGGGCAAGTTGGGAAGGATTTTTGAAATGTCAGGTCAGAATTTAGAAAGGAATGCGATATGTACAGGTTTTAAGGGGATTTTAAATCATTAGAAAGAAAGCCAAGGAAGTTTAAGCATGTAGGAGAGAGGAGTATGTGTAGAAAATTTTGAAGGGAATATGGTTTAGTTGCATGGTGTGACTGGAGGTTTTGAAAGTGAGAAGGTTTTGGGAGTTTTGCATGAGTAATAGTTTCTCTCTCTCTCTCTCTGCATTCTAACTCTGGCCAAGTTTGAGTGTGGAGACAAAGAGAAAAGTTCTTGTGTACCGGAGCACAGACAAATGGTTTATGTGCTGAGGACTGCGGCTTGCTGGGTTTAGTTGATGTTTCCCCACGAGCCCCAACTCATCCAAATTGGTAAAAATGTGATGTTCTCAATTTCAGAACTTGTTACACTGTTTTGCACTTAAGTACACTGAAGGAAACTCAGACAAGTGGATTGTTTCGAGTGCATAGTAAGGGCAGTTTGAGGAGACAGAGAGGGAGGGAGAGCCCTATTCAATTGTCTCCCTTCAGATTTGAAAAAAAAGGAAAGCTGAATAGCTTTAGATAGTTTAGGAAGATGTGAGGAAGTGGTCTGTTCAAAGTAGAGGGATGGAGAAATAAACTCATATCCAAACCTATAGATGGAGCTACAGAGAGATGGAGGGCATTGTGTCCACCCACCTTTCAGGCTAGATCCCCGGGTGGGTTCTTTTAAAGACTGGTCATTATGGGAAAGAAAAAGCAATCAGAATACTGGTCCAGTACATTTCTAAGCTTAACAAGGGTATTGCATTTGGGAATATATTTTTGTCTACCCCTCCAAAAACTAAATAAATAAATAGGGGAGAATGAATGGGTTAGAATAAACTTCCAAATTTTATTTGCTTTTAAGAGGAAGTTTCACCTATAATTCTTATAAAATCTGTGTAAACATTTTCTGTGTTGTGAAATTCCTGAGTAAATGAGAATTCTTGAGATAAAAACTGAGTAAATTTTTAAAAGTTTGATAATATTTGTTATTGTGGTAATGTTCTTCACGCATTATAAAAACTGAATTTTTTTCTCTGTTTTTGACTAAGGAACTTTGATGTCTAGGAATTCTGTAACAACTAGGAATTTAGTTTGTTATGGTACTTTGGGAAGTTATTTATGTTACTTGAGGACATTTTACATCAACTTAGTTTTAATGAATTCCATTTTTAAAGATTTATTTTTACTTTAAGGTAGAAAGGAAAGATATCTGTCACCTTAAAAATTTCTAACAAATGTTCTTCATGAAAGTTTAGTGATTATTCCTGCTAACATCAGGATAAACTGTAAGCTTTTTTAGAAAGGGAAATACTTTTTACAAAGTAATGTTTTGCAAAATCTTTTTGTATGATTTTTAGAAGGCCTACTAAATTTCCATTTGCAAGCTAATTTGTTACAGTAATTTAATACTGATAACAATTATGTCTTAATCCACTGTGAATTTTCTACGTTTCATTCCTATGTAAATTGTGTCCTTGAATTGGCCTTAAATGGGTGCTTTCAGAGAAACAGAGTCAATGGTTCCTGCTTCAGGTAACATAAGAAAGGGAACTGGTCTCAAGAATGTAGGTTTGAAAGTTCAATGCCCCACTCTTAAGTTTTTAAGGGGTGGGCGTAGAAGTGAAAAAGATAGGACAGCTAAAACATTTTAGCAGAATCTGGAAGTTTTTGAGATTGATCATTAAGGAGTTTTTAAACACCTCTTTACAATCTTGTCACTCCTTTCCCCCACTTCCTCCCCTTGAGTCAAGAGGGTATCTCTGTGTGGGGATCCCAAACAGTGCTGGGTTTCTCTGTTAACCCCTTTCATCCCAGATCAGATTAGGAAGAGAGTGTTTTACCCCCCCTCCCCTGCCCGCAAATACACCTTCCTCACCTGGCTATAGGAAGGAAGGGGAGGGGCAGCAGCTACAGCCTGGAAGTATCTTCCAGCACACAGCCATGGGGAGTAAAAGGGGATGGGTCAAGGTAAAGAAGCCAGTCTATAGGGATGGGAGTGGCCCCAGGAGACTGTTGGACCTGGTAAAAGGGTCTAGAAAGAAGAAAGATTTTTTACTGGGTCAATTGTATTAGTTCTGTTGCTGGAAGGGCAATTTCTTTTATAATCTAGAATGTTAAGTTAATTGTGTCTTCAAAAAAAAAAAGGAGTCAATTTGGCTGTTGGGGCATTTTATATGATCCTGTTTTGTAACATTTCCTTTTAAATATTGTAATTCAAGGAAGTATAAAATTTACAAATTTTGTCTCTATTGAAAGGGAATTTTCAGTTGAAATTGTCTTGTTATAATTTATAAAATTTGTGAGATTGTTAACTAAGTTATTTGGGGTTATTGTTTTAATGTCAAAACCTAAGATTGTTAATTGATTACTTTTGTGTGAAAAGGAGGGGCACATGGCAATTCCCCTTATTTTGTAAACTTGCCAGGATTCCTGGAAACCATCTGTGGTGGGGTGGGCAAGGTCATCTGCCTTGAAAAAAAAATGCAGCCTCCATATGTTTGTTTGACATGTGGCATGGGAAGGGAATTTTCTTAATTGAATGGGTTGTAAATTCAATAGAGCGGGAGGGTGTCCAAGTGTCAGTTGAAATTATAGACCAAGATATCTGTGTTTCTTTTACCATTAACATGACATAGCATAGTCTATGTCCATAAGATACCGAGGTAAGGAAAGTCCCATTGTTCGGGAGAGTGTTTGGTCCCAGACATCTTGGGCTTAGTGATGACACACTGAAAGAATGTTGGTCAGTTCTATCTGGTCTTGGAAAGGGGTGTTTTTGGTTCACTTGAAAAAAAAAAGAATTAGTTCAGGTTTTTGGCCCTTATTGGGGTTCAATTGATTATACTCACCTCAAGATGTTCCCATTGTTTAAAGGAATTATGAGAGCAGTAGTATTTTTCTGTGATCAGTCTCTTACTATTACCAATGTGAGATTAAATTCTTATTATCTAGGATTTGTGATTTTATGGGACAGACATTTACTATTGTTTTGAGCTTTGATTACCAGGGTACTTGTCTGAGTTGTCATAAAGCCAATAGTAGAATGGCATGTGCTGCAGGCTGATAACTGATAAAGGTGGAAGTCTGTGCCTGGGAAGACTTTTGAGGACAACCTTGGACACAGCCTAGATAGGATCTTCCTGACTCTATTTCCCAATTGTGCTGTTTCCTTTCTGACAAGGGAAATGCCCACCTGATTAATCCCAGGCCCTGCTTTTAACATCCAGTGACTACGTGATTACCTATCAGATATGACTCATGCCTGGAATCAAATGGAGCTAAAGGAAGTTCTTTCCTTCTGATATGATATATGACCCTGTCCCTCTGGAACATCCCTGTGTTACCGTAATAGGATGCAAGTACATTCATGGCCACATAATAATAATATAGGGATAACATCCCCCTAAGGAGGAAATGTTTACACACAATAATAAGACAAAGCTGTAATGTGATAGATGTCTAATTAAATAGGATAGCAAATTTTGAGAAAAGCAATAGGATTAGACTGATATGATTGGCTTCCAAGATGTATCTATCATGGCAATCCAAGCTTTAAGCATGTTTAGGTAGGAAGATCACAGTTTTGGATTTTTACACTAAGCCAGAGAAGCAGAGCTCTGTTTTTGAACTGTCTATGAATTAAACCGATTGTACATGAGCAAGGAACTTAATGTTACTTAATATAGGTAATACTGATTGTATTGATTTGTATGATTCCTGTCTAAGGTTTTCTTTGTTACCCTGATTACATGTAAATCTCTCTTTTCCGAAGTAGTCTATTGTGAGCTCTCTGATTGGTTTAATCTGTACCTGACTTAATGTAATTATGCAATTTTGCGAATTATGAGTAAACTTTGTTGTATTGTTTGAACCTAGTCCTGTGTGACTGGGAAAACTGAACTATCTCTATATGCCTTTAACTAAAAACTTATGAGGGATTCTGGAATACTTAGGAATTCAGTTTCCTTAATACTACTCTGGAATTTGTGTTATTTAAGAACTTTTGCACCAATTTAGTGAGGTTTTATGAACAAGAGTAGAAATGCATGCAAGCTTTTTAGGGCTCATTTTGGAAATGTTCCTTAGGCAATGTGACATCTTAGGATACCATAGAACTGGGACTTGTGTTCCTGTGTGTGTTCCTATGTAAGTTAAGGTTCTTTACAATTAGGTCAGGGGTTTGTGAGAATGTTATTTTGTTATTTGGGTAACATCATACTTGTTTAAAGTTGTGTTACAATTAATAATGTTAAAAGGGAAATGGCTTGTGGTTTATTTTGTCCATGTTATCAGAGAAACATGGCATGACTGAAACATTTAAGATCCTATATGCACTGTGTTAAAATGGATTCTTTCATATATCTGTGTATGTATTGGGGCCTGTGGATTAATGTAAGGTATGCATATTGTTGTTTGCTCTTGTTTACTATTTAGTGGGGGAGTTGGCAGTATGGGTCCGGCTCTTACGGCAGTCCTCTTCTTTGGATGATTCCTTTGCCAAAAACTAAAAGGGGGGAGTAGGAACTCAGGGCGGATGGCACTAATTCTTCCTTAACCAAGTTCCTGCAGGGACTCCAGAAAGAAAACACAGAGGCCACTACTGCTCATATTTCTCTTGTTTTTGTTTGGTCCATGTTTACTAAATATTCTTGCCAGATTCCTTTTTTCTAGGGTCGGAGCCATCAACAGATGACTGTATACCAACCCAAGGTCTCTAGTCCACTGAACCTGGCATCAGCCAGGTTTTGAAGTTTGACCTCTCGAACGGGACCCAGAGAGGCAGGGACAGCTCTACGCCCCTTGCCAGCAGGAAGCAGTTTCAGAAGCAGAGACCTTCGCCCCTTTCACCAAAAGAATTTGGTTCCTATCTGTTTGAGGGGGGAATGATGGGGGCGGGGCCCAAACCAAGATCTTTGCTCTTTGCCTCAAAGGGAATCTGACTCACAGGCCCCAGACCCTCATCTCCCTTTGAAAGCCTTAGCCTTACCTTTTAATCTTATTCAGATCTGGCTCCCTCTTGTCTATAGGCCCCAGAAAGGCCTTCCTTTATCTCCTTTTGAAAGTCCTAGCCCCACCTTGATTTTGTGCAGATGCCTTTCAAACTTCTGCCTTCCTGTTCCCTCCATTATCTATTCCCATTGTCTATTCAATCTCCCTTGACCCGCCCCCCCACATTACCCTATTCTCCCCTACCCCTCCCTGTTTCACATGCCCCCACCTACTTGCCCATCCCCCCTTTCCCTTGGTTCTCCTTCCCTTTTCCTCTGGCTCCTAGTAGGACCCCTCAGGCAGATCCTCCTCACCCCTCGATTATGAGACTGCTCCGAAGCATCCATAGCGTTGTCAACTTCACCCAGCCTGACCTAGGACCTAGCTGTTGGCTGTGTATGGATGCACAACCCCCATACTATGTGGGAGTGGCAGTTAATGGTTCTGTTTCCCATAGCCCAGACTCGGAAAATTGGGGAACAACCTAAGTTGACCCTGGGGGGATGTCCAAGGAAAAGGTACCTGTCTTACCTCATCCTCCACATCCCTGAAAACTTCTCCTTACTCTCCTGTCTGTAATAGTACTGTGGTTGTTCCCCAATCCTCCTCCTCTTTTTATTCAGCACCATCCGGCACTTGGTGGGCCTGTCTGGATGGGATCACACAGTGTGTCTCCGCTGTGGTGTTCCTGAAAGAAACTGAGCCTCTATGTATATTAGTCTCCATTATCCCCAGGGTCTCCCTTCTTCAGGGCCCGGAGGGTTGGGAGTACTTCACTCAT
Source organism: Phascolarctos cinereus (assembly GCF_003287225.1). NCBI lineage: Eukaryota > Metazoa > Chordata > Mammalia > Diprotodontia > Phascolarctidae > Phascolarctos > Phascolarctos cinereus. Next base: position 5,896 of record NW_027555921.1, read on the forward strand.
GAGGGCAGTGTGTCCTACTGAAGCAAGTGAGCCCATTCCCCTCCTCATCCCTATCCTCAGTGGGGTTGGGGTTAGTGGGATCAACTGCTGTAGGTACCACTGCCCTAGTCCGAGGAGAGGCCAGTTACCACGAACTTAGTGCTCAGGTCAACGTAGACCTCAGTCATCTGGAGCACTCTATATCCCAACTGGAGAGACAGGTCAACTCCTTGGCAGAGATGGTTCTGCAGAACCGGAGGTGTTCGGACTTATTGTTTCTCAGGCAAGGCGGCCTTTGTGCCACCCTAGGGGAAGCCTGCTGTTTCTATGCCAATAACTCAGGTGTAGTTCAGGAGAGCCTTTCCCTAGTATGGAAAAATATTGCAGACAGGCAGAGGGAATGAGAAGGGAACGAAAATCTGTACCAGAACCTGTTTCGGACTTCCCCGTGGTTAACCATTCTTATTTCTGCCTCAGCCGGGCCTTTGCTCCTCCATACTATAGCCCTAATTCTTGACCCTTGTGTATGTAGTTAATCGGCTCCTTGACTTTGTTAGATCCCGTATTAATTTGGTTAAGTTACTGTTGGTTAGAGATCCCAGTTATCAGACCCTGGCTTCTGCCTTCTTTGCACCTTATAATGAGGCAGCCCCCACCACACGTGGTACACAAAAGAAGTGGGGAATGTAATGCAGAACATTATTTTACCATTTAGGTAGTAGAACCCTTTAGGCCATGGAAAACTCCAAATTCCTTAGCAAGACCCTTATCTGGCTGCTCAGGCTCCAGCCCTCAGATCATATCTCTGGAAACCTCCAGATTCCTTAGCAAGACCCTTATCTGGCTGCTCAGGCCACAGCCCTCAGATCATATCTCTGGAAGCCTCCATTGTGAGAAAGTTTGCAGAGCATTATCATATCTAGATAGAGGGAGAGGGGTGTCCTTGACCAGCCCCCCCCCAAAAAAAAACTCTTCCTCTTCCCAGACTTCAAAGATCCATCCCCCTCCCTGTCCTGTATACTCCCTATATAAACCCTGGCTCGACCCCGATGAGGGCTGCTTGATTTGGATGTGAATATCCCTGGCAGCCGCGCGCTAATATAATAAAGTCCACAATTTAAAATTAGCCTGGGTGGTCAACTCGCTAATTTCTCGGTACAACAATCAGACCCTGAGCACTTCTTCTCCTCAGCTAAATGAAGTGGTTTTCTTGCATGGCGTGAGGGCAGCAGTGCACAGGACAAAAAGATGCATTGGCTACCTATGCTGCCGAGATCACAGATGCCCTGTAAAACAGAGCCCTCTGAGCAGCTAATCTTCACTTAGATCAGAGAAATGCTGCAAAGTGGGCTTAGATTTTAGAAAAGCTTTTGCCTGAGTCACAGATGCCAAGTGGATTTGGAAACAGTAAAGGGTTTAAATGAAATGAATGTGCAGGGAAGGGAAGAGGGCATTCTCCCTAACCTGAGACTCTCAACCCAAAATGTACTGTATTTAACCCCAATTCATTTGGAGTTCACATTAGTTGGAGTGTCTCAAGGGCCAGAAGAAGTCTTTTCATCTGGCTTGGAAGTTTAGGGAGATTTGGGCTCAGAACCTTTGTACAGTCATGGGAGGATCTTGGGGCCCCACAGCTCTAGTTGTGCCCCTCTGGATGGGTGACAGGAAACCCAGCGGCTTCTGGAGATCTCCTTCCGTTTCTGTTTTACTCTCCATGGAGTTCCTTCTGCCTCAGTCTGGCTCTCCTACAGACATCTCCGGGAACAAGCCATGGCTGGCCACAATTCTGATCTGAAGGAAGACTATTTTCAACAGCCTAAGGAACAGGCTGTCCTGAGGGGATGCTCTGACAGTGAGATCCCAGCCCCGTGATTGGGAATTCCCATCTGCAAGCCCCTTGCTTCCTTCTAACAATTCCCCAGCAGCTTGCTTTTCTCTGGAAATCAGGACTATGATGCCCTGGGGACCCTATTCTTTCTGTCTTTGCTAGTGGCTACTTGAGATTTGGGGCAAATACCCCACCTCCTTGAGCCTCTTTTGGTCCCCTCTCCCAGCTCTGGTTTTCTGAGCCTAGGCCTGGGCTTGGCTCCCTCTACTGCTCAGGGCACTCCCCCCCCCCAGGCCTCACTCAATAGAGGGGCAACTGCCCTTTGAACAGCGGGTTTCCACCATAATCCTGACTCTTTTTCCACCACTACTCAAGCAAGTGACTTCAAGAGCAAACTCTCTGTGAGTGGCAGATAAGAAGAACCACAGATCTAAGAGAAAATTGATTTTTGCATAGGCATAAATTAGAATCTGTTGATTACAAAATAAATTTGGAGAATTAAATAGTAGTCTTTGTGATGAGGAAGAGCTAAGTCCCTATCTGTAGGTTCTTTGTGGGTCTGCTCAGGTGCCAGCTTTCTGGGGAGGGGACAAAAGCAGAGGAAGCAGACTCGGCCTGAGGGACAACTGGGGTCAGCCCTGCACCTAGTGCTGCTGGCCCCTGAAACCTGCAGAAGAGTAGGCCCCTCTGCCGGCTTTGGGAACAAGTGGCCAGCCCTGTGGTGTGAACTTCTGCCTTCCCTAGTGATGGTAAGAGGCAGAAAGGACTGTGATGCCACTGTAGGTATTAGTGCTTGATAGGTAACCCCTCCCCAAGCTGGGGCTGTAGTGAATGTCACACTGGGCCCACAAGGAGGCAGCCAGTAATGAAGCCCTTAGCTGTTCTTCCTGATAAAAAAAGAACCATGAAATAGATCTACATACAAATAGAAACATCTCTATCTATATACATAATAAGATTGGGCCCCCAGAGCCAAAAAAGTTACCCTCCCTCTCCCATCCCAGCCTTAATTCTAACAAGCCCCCCCTCCAACCCTATCCCAACAAAATTAACACCTGCCCATGAGCTAACCTGGCCTGAAATCAACTAGAATCTGAGCTCAGAGTAATAGTCTGATGAGCCTCCAATGCCCTGTTTCCCTGCAGAGGCAACTGGGGCATGTCTGGCCCACCCCAGACATCCAGAGATAGAGGGCAGCTTTGGTTCAATGACAGTCCTACAAGGGGCCAGAGAAGGGCCCTTCTTCTCAGGCTCCCGGCCAGTCTCCTGCCCACCATAGCCACAACCACATGAGCTGATTGTCCCAAAGGACAATACTGCACTTCTCTATGCTGCCTCTGCACAGAACACAGCCATAGCAACAAAGCTGCTTAGACATAAAAAGGATATTGAAGCAAAAAACAAGGTAGAAGCCCATCTCTTGTATAATAAAGTATTTTATGAGCTAAAATGTGTGATCACGTAGTGTCCAATTCACATATTTTATAATTGATACATTCATGGAAGCATTTCTTTAATGAAAATAACTTAAAATAATTCTGTAGTCCAAATTCATTGGTCTTTGGAATTTTCTGAAGCTGGGAGGAGAGACAAGGGAGCAGATTTCATTCACACTGTACCTCCTAATGAGGAACATCCCTCTCTTGGTTTAGACCAGGGCCTACTCTATGATTCTTAACCTGGGATCCATTAACTTTAAACAAACAACAATAACTTTGTAGTTATATCAATGTAATTGGCATACTTTGTATTCTATATATTTTAGGCATTTGAAAAGATTGTTTTGGAAAGGGTCCATGACCCAAAAGAAGCTAAGAAACCCTGACTAACAGAGTGTCTTGGGGTACTGAAATATGAAGTGACTTCCCAGGGTCGCCCAGCCAGCATATGTGGGCCTGTGTCAGGCCTGGAATTTAGCTCTTACTGAGTTTGAGGTTAGCTCTCTATCCATACCATGGCGGCTGTCTCTCTAGAATTTTCTTTGCATGATATATCATGTCTGCTCTCCAGAATGCAATGATTCCATCAATTATTTGCCTACATTGCTTTTCTCCATACAGAGCTTTCCTTAAGAGAGCACAATGTCAATTTGTCATGTAGAAATGGCATATGTTTTTATATTAAATATAAAACTTCACAGATGCAGAATTTTCGCAAGAACAAATTTTTAAGTGTATGTGGGCCTTTTTTTCTTTTCCCTAAAGACTATACCATTTCCTTTCTAAAGTTACTGAAGAACTCCTGATTTTGAAGAAAAAGATTAACTCTTTCTCACTGCCACTTGAGAGAGAAAAAGACATAAAGTACACATTAGGAGGGCTGAGAAGAGAGGGAAAATTCCTGGAGAAAGACTTTCTTCTAGGTTTAAGCCCCTTTAGGCAAGATTTCCTTGAGTTTCAAGGTTGGTTGTACACATTCAAGGGGAATGGATAAAGAGAACTAAGCAGCTTTAAAACTGACCAGGATATAGCTTTAGTTTAGCAGAGTTCTGAGGAAATAAAGTTGGCTTTATGGAGACAATAATTGATCACAACATGAAGATAGCAAGAAAGGAAGATACTCCTTAATTAATAGGAAACAGTCTCTTACAAAGCCTGGGTTTCTAATATCCTGATCACAATGTAATATCTAGTAGCTGGAAGGAATCCCAGAAGCTATCTAGTTTCGTTCTGTTATTTTAATTATGAGGAGACTAAGGCCCAGAGAAGTGAAATAATTTGCTTATGATCACACAGGAATTAACTAACAGAAGCAGGATTTATGCCCTTGTCTTCTCACTTCAAAGTTCCATTGTACCATACTTCCTTTACATGTTATTAGCAAGTTCACTGGATGTTCACAAAATGCCTTAAGCTGAATTGAAGCATATGCAGAATTCTTGCATATTCTCACAATATCTTTAATATGATATTATGGGAAGGTTATATGCCACTTGTGCTTGCAATTATAGAAAAGAACCAAGAGATATTAGATTTTTTTTTCTTAAAGAATGGAGCAAATGTGAATGCCTTAGATAGATTTAAAAGGTACTGTAATTAAAGCTTGAAATAAAGAAAAAGAGAAAAGTTTCCAGAGGAATAGGAAAAACTTAAATCATAGAACACTAAGTGAAGAGCAATGATTGAAATTGATCATCACTGTGAAAGGGTGAAAAATGTCCACAGACATGCAGTATGAAAAGAAAAACTATCATTTATTACTCTACAACAGAGAAAACAGTTCATGTGGGCACGCCATCCACCATTAATTGGTGGTTACTATTTGCAGTTTTCTTCATTTGATGTTTAGTTAGTTCAGATTGCTGCCACAGAACTTTTTACCCTAGTGATTCAGAGTGATTTTCTTTATGAACTAATCTTCATATCACCCATGAGAATCCTAGTGTATGTTTTTCTGCTCCTTCTTCCTTTGATTATCTTTAAGAGGATGCACTTTGGGGAGCGTAAACAAGAGAAGGGAAGAGATGAGGTGAGGGCAGATGGTGGAGCAGTGATCTGTGGTGGCAGCGGTGACAGCAGCAGTAGGGCAGCAGCAGCAGCAGCAACCACGGCAGCTGGAAGACCCACAAATGAAGTGACAAAGGCAGCAGAGAGCTGGGCCAGGGCCTGGACCCGACTGCTCTGTCTCTCCTGGCCCAGCAGGGAGAGTGCAGGAGCTCAGGTCCCCATTCTCAGCCATGAACCTGGTCAGTCAGAGTGGGGAGGCTGCCTGCAGCCTGCTGCCCTTCCCAACTTCAACCAGGACAATACATCCTTAGCTGTTGGTAGTAAATCTGATTACAAATTCTTCTCCCTTTCTTCTGTAGATAAGCTGGAACAGATTAATGAATGTACTGATACCAAAGATTGTGCATGTCTTGGAAAGGTTGTTTTCAAGTAGGCTGGTGGCTATTGTTGGCCTCAAAGCTCCACAGAAGCTAAAAGTCTGCCACTTTAAGAAGAGGACTGACATTTACAATTAAAGCTATTCCAATACCATAGGCAGAGGGTGATAGTATGCTTAGAAGAATGTCTGTCTGTACAAACACAATATTCGTGTTATGAAAGTACTGCGTATAATCAGGGAAACTCCCTAACCCTGCAGGTTTGTGTAACCTGTCAATAAATGATGATAATTGTTATCTGGCTTGTCCTAATAGTGCAGCTATTGGGGGAATAAAAGTCTTTGGCACTATTAATTTGAGGGCTGCTCATATGATACCAGCTCATGAAAGGCCTCTAGCAGGCTTGGCTTTTGATGCAAGTGGTGCCAAACCTGCCCCTGCTTCTGAGAAGGGAAATGTGATTGGGCTATTTTCCATCCCAGAAGGACAGACAATCTTTGAGTTTCAGAGAGGAATAAAGAAGTGTAAGCATGTGCTCTTGGGCCTTCAGCATGGATGGAATGTTCCTCTCTGCATCCAGTAACACTGAAACAGTGTACGTCTTCAAATTTGAGATTGTGAAAGAGGAGCCCACTACCTGGATTGGTTCCTTTGGGAAAGTGCTTATGGCCTCAACCAGCTATTTGCCCTCTCAAGTAACAGAAATGTTTAAGCAGAGCAGAGCATTTGCTACTGTCCGACTGGTTGCATGTAATCTCCCTCTATCTGTTCAGAAATAATTCTGTAAGTTGGTAAAGGCAAGGAGACAAAAGGTTTAGGTCTGGTAACCATCTAAATAAATAAAGAGGTAAAAAAATGGGGACTGCTCGTATTTTTCTTTAAACAAATACTTTTGGTTCTATTCACTGGAGCCTTGCTGTAAAGTGATTCCTAGTATGTGGGACAAGTGAAAGTTTCTCATGTGAAATGTAAGCTATGCTCCAAAATGTAGTGAGGCTTCAGCATGAGCTGGGCCTAAGTTTCACTTTCGATTTTGGGGAATGGGGGCTGTGCACCGGCTGCCCACCCCCTCCCTCCCTTGTTTTGTAACCACCCCCTCTTTTGTTTTGTACCTTGACTTCACCAAATAAGGCAATCCTCTAGCTCCCAAGCTAGTTTTGAGTAAAATGTATCTCTTGGGTTCTAAATATAGATTGTAAGGTCTCTTGCCTCAGCCAATGAGGATAAAGAAATTGAGACAAACAAGTGGGGAGGGGGGCTTTTTGGAGTGATTTGTCTAAGAGTATACAAGTGTTTGCTGCTGTTTGTGCCTGGCCTCTCTACACCGGTCTGCCCTGGTTAGGAGACATCCAACTCTCTGTCTTCTGCCTGGAGATACCTCTGAGTTTTTACTTGGGTAAGTGGTCTCTATTCCACTCACTAGGAACAATGTGGAGTCAGGTATATCTTGGGTTGAAGTAGTAGAAATGTAGCAGAATTTTCTGACCTTTGTCATAGTCCTTGTGGTATGGCCCCAGGGAACACTTTTGTAGAAAGAATCCACTGTCCATAGTCACGTTATCTAGCAGCCTTAAGTTTTCTCTTTTAGCTCTCTGCACCACCAGGATGGGGCACTGAATTTCATTTCTGAGCTTTGCAGTTCAGAGTAAGAAGTGCTCCCGTCTCAGTTTAGAACCTAGCTTAGTTTTTTGATTGATGAAGAAGGAACTGCATTTTCCTTTCATTTGTAGTGAAAGCTCCTCGACATTATTTTGGGAGCAGTGTATATTTATTTATTTAGATAGATGTGAAGGGCTGAATTTGCTTTTGTAATAAGGCAGATGGTTACCAGGGGTAGAAGATATACATTTGTATCCTTTTTAGATCTTAGTAATGCCAAAAGTGTTTCTGGAAGGTGTGAGTGGCAGAGAAGGGAAGTATAAAATAAGAAGAAGCTAACTTTATTAGAAGAAAATGAAATAATCTTTGACTTTAAAAATCAGGAATGGAGGTAAGCATCTCTCCTTGAGAGCCTAATTTATTGGTAAACTTCTGTCTATGCTCTTTAGCCAACCTTTTGGCTGTTTCACTGCCCATTTGCACCTCTTCCATTTGGGGATGGAAAAAAAGGAGAGGAAACAAAATGTAATCTAATTTAATATCTATTATTAGCATAGGGATCAATAATCCCTTTAGCATATGGTATGGATTCTTAGAGTGCCTCTACCAAGTGCCACAGGTTACCTACCTCCTTCTCTATTAGACACTGATATAGCAGAAATGAATAGGACTAAAAATTAGAATATACCTTGGCTCAGTTTTGTTAAGTATTTTTATTTTCCAGTTTCATTTTAATCTGGTTTGGGGTCCATTCAAGAGTGTTGCTGCCATGCATCTGACACCTCTGGTGTCAGTGTTTTACTTTTACTCAGGAAGACCTGAGTTCAGATCCTGCCTCAGACACTTACTAAAGGTGAGGCTTAGTTTCCTAAAAATAAGGAGTGATAGGATCATAGATTAGAGCTGGAGAGGAGACTTTAAAAGCGATGGACTTGACCACTAAGGTCCTTTCCAGTTCTAAATCTATGCTATGTATGAACAAAACTTACCTTTTTTCCCTTAGTATGTTCCTCTTATAATTTTTAAATTTCCTTCAATTATATCATTCATTCAATCTCCCCACCACTTCCAGGAAGTCTTCCTTAATATCTATCCTCAGTAATGAAACTTTTCCTCCCCTCAGGTTTTACCTAGTGTAGATGTTTTGGTGTGGTTTTAAGGTACATTAAGACTTTGGGAATGCTTCTGTACTTTGTACCTCTCATATACAATATTATTGAAATACATGATAAATATTTGCTCCCTATTAGACTATAAGCCCTATGAGATTAGAAACTGTGCCTTATTTAAACTGTATCTCGCTAAGCACCTAGTTATTGTTGGAATTTTAACCTAAATTTAAGGTTAACAAATACGTGTTGGTTGATTGTTTGAATCTGAGAGGTGCTCTCTAGTACCAAGCCACAGGGCTATGTTTTTGACCACCTTTTTTTTTAAATTAGTGACTTGTCTTATCAAATGTAGATGAAACAAAAGTGGGAGGAACAGCAGATATGATTAGCAGCAAGACTCAAAGATATCTGGACAGGCTAAAACTCTGGGCTAAAATCAAGATTATATTTGTCCCTAATTAAATCTCAAGTCCTGAATTTCAATTGGAAAAAAAAACCAATTGTACCAGGCTGCTGTGGAAGATACTTACCTTGGCAGCATCTCACATGGGCTCTTAGTGACATCACCAAGCCTGGTGGACAAGGGTATAATTTGGAACATAGCAAGCCAAGTTCCTCTCTCCTCTCTACCCTACCCTCTTAAATAATGCTTCTTCCATGTACTCCCTTCCCTTTAATTAAATTCCTCATGGCATGGGACAGTTTGTAGTTATAAATTGAAAAGTTTTATAGAAAATAGGACAAGCTGAAGAGGGGACAACTGACCCATAGAGAGGGTGGTGGGGGCTAAGCAGACACTTGTGGCCCTGCTCCAGAAAGTCCCCTGGGTGCTGCCTTCTTTGGCAATGACTGGCCACCCAGGCAGTCAATGGGCAGTTGTTAAAACACCTGCTATGTGCCAGGCACCTTACTAAGCACTAGAAATGCAAAGAAAAGCAAAAGACAATTCTTGTTCACAAAGAGTCAAAGCAGGAGATAACATGATAACAACTATATTACAAATAAGATATATACAAAGAAGGTAAATTGGAATAATCAATAGAGGGAAGGCATTATAATTGAGGGAGATTGGGAAAGGCTTCTTGTAGAAGGTAGGAGTTTTAGCTGAGACTTGAAGAACGTCAGGAGACAGAGATGGGGATGAGGAAGGAGAAAGCCAGGCATGGGGCACAACCAGTGAAATGTCCAGTCGGGATGTCTTATACTGGTTCTCACCCAGTACATACAAAGCACTGTCCCAGGCCTCAAGAGAAAGAGTATTTGGGTAACATCTTTGTCTTTTGCTAGCCTTCTCCAAGGAAGGGAGATGTATGTTGTGTGGGTCCAGAAGCATCAGGTTCTGTTTGTGGCAAATAGACAAGAAGATGATAGGAACTTGGAGGGATCTTAGACTATCTAGCATAATGCTTTCATTTTATAAGAACAACAGCAGCTAACATTTTGTAAAACAAAACAAAACAAAACAAAACACTGCTGTACACTGCTGTATGTTAACTCATTTGATCTCATAATACTGGAATTCAAATACAGCCTTGGACATTTACTAGCATTGTGGGACCCTGGGTAAATCACTAAACCACTGTCTGCCTCAGTTTCCTCAACTGTAAAATGGGGATAATAGTAGAACCTATCTCCCAGGGTTGTGAGGATCAAATGAGATAATATTTGTAATGCCCAGTGTATAGTAGGTGCTTAACAAATCAAGCCTGTTCCCTTTTCTTCCCCTGTAGAAGTAGCTAAGTATCATTGTTCCTATTTTACTGATAGAGAAGAAGATGTAAAGGACCACTTGCCCAAAGTCACAATAGTTAATCACAGAGCCCAAATTCAACCTAGCTCTTCTGCCTCCAGATTCCTGTACTTCAGTGGTAATTTTAAAAAAATTTTCTTTTGAGGGGTGGTTAATGATTTCCCTCCCTCACCCAGCTCCTCCCTTAGGTCTGCCCCTTGGGCTGCTTGTTCCCTAGTTAGATCCACTCTCTTTATGGGTGTGCCCTGTCTCTTTTATATTTTAGAGTGAGAGGTCCCCTAGGGCAGGGACGTTCTTTTGTAGTTCCTCTGGCTTCTCCTCTCAGCCCTGCCTCACCCTTGGCCCGGATTTCCCTGGGCTGGAGCCTCCATCTAGAGTGATCCAGAGAGAGACTGGTGTCTCAGAGCTAGCTCTGAAAGGAAGTGCAAGGACTCTATTAATCTCCCACTGAATAAGTCAAAATAAGAATTCCCCAGCTCTGAGGCTAGGGGCCTAAAACTTTATGACCTCATTATAAAGGAGTCCTTTCCTGTGTTTCCTACTGGGTCCTACCCAGGTTATCCCTACCCCCAGGCCCACTTTTTCTTCATTGTGCTAATTTCCTTACCTGATCTTAACTACATTCTCCAGTGACTCCCTCTACTTCTCTCTGTCTCTTCCTCTCCCTCCCTTCCTCTGTCTCTTTCTCCCCCTTCTATCTTCTCATGTCTCTCTCTCTTTCTCTGTTTCTCTCTCTTCCTCTCACTCTGTCTCTATCTGTCTCTGTGTGTCTCTGTTTCTCTCCTTTCCCTCTCCTTTCTCATCTCTCTCTCTCTCTCTCTCTCTCTCTCTCTCTCTCTCTCTCTCTCTCTCTCTCTCTCTCCCTCTCTCCCTCCCTCCCTCCCTCCCTCCCTCCCTCTCTCTCCTCTCTCTCTCTCTCTCTCTCTCTCTCTCTCTCTCTCTCTCTCTCTCTCTCTCTCTCTGTCTCTCTCTCTCTCTCTCTGTCTCTGTCTCTGCCTGGCTGTTCAGGTGTCTTTAGAAGGATCACTAGAGAGGGAAGGGGGTGGACTGGTATATTTTTTTTTCTTGCTGGTTTTGGGTCCAGGGCTCAAGAGGTCCTGAATGTCAATAGGGTTTTAGTGAGCCAGCAGCAACAGGTCCCAGAATTATGGAGGATATTGATAAAAGGGGCAGAAGTCTTTCATGTCTATGTCTGACTAACCGGCCTTTGTAAATGAGTATTATATGAAGGGGACAGGCCTTTTTCTGAAACTGTATGATGGAAATTTTGGGAAGAGGAGAGTGATGAGCATAGGAGAGCCAAGAAAAAGGTTCGATCCATTCAGAGTAAGTCTCAGTGACCTTCTAAAGATAAGGAGGTAGTGAAAAGTGGGAGACCAGATTTGGAGTCAGAGGACCTGGGTTCAATTCCTGTTTCTGCAACCTCACTACCTGTTATTTTGGGCAACATCTTTAGCCTTCCTATGCCTCAGTCTTCTTATCTGTAAAATGAGGGAATTGGCCTATTTCTTCTAAGGGACTTTCCATTTTAGACCTCTGATACTATGACTTTTCTAATACATTGTGATATGGCCATATTGTGTTCTCATGGCCATGAGAACCCAGGTCAGGAGAGTTCCATGGAATTGTTTCTCCGCTCATCTCTTAAGTCCTATAAAAACTCACTTGTCTGGGTCCTCAGAGCTGTTCTGGCATTTTCAGCTTTGTTTCTGGGTATGTCTCTTCTGCTCACACGAGCATATGTCTGGATCTTCTTTCCCTGGATACTTTCCAGACCCTTTGTACCAAAGGTGGCAGGCTTCTAGCCCACAACTAGGAAGTCTTGGAAGTTTGATGGCTGCAAAAGGCCGTACAGCTATTGTCTTTTCTCCTGTCCTGGTGAGGTATGCTGAGCTGGAAGAAAAGTTATCATAGACTTAGAGATAGAAGAGATGGCAGAGGTCTTGTTGAAGTATATCATTATAAAGGTGAAGAAATTGAAACCCAGAGAGTCTGGTCAAAGTTCCCAGAGGCACTGAGAGGTTAAGTGGTTTTCCCTTGGTCACCAACAGGGGACTGAACCCAGGCCTTCCTGACTGTAACTTGGATGCTTCTCATCTATGCAGAGTATTATTAGTCACAGAGCCTTGCTTACTACTAGTACTGCCTGTGATCTGATTTGCAAAGAGTTCCTGTTCTAAAAGCCAGAAGACATTGGATGTTAAACAGTTAAGGATCAAGTGGTTCTACCTGTGGGTGACTTTCCTTCACTTTGGCTTTACTCTCATTGTTGAAAGTTACTATTTCCACCAGGCAGTACACTTCAGTGCAACAGAACATTAGCTATAGGGCTTCCACCTAAAAAGAGTTAACTCTGGCATGTTTTACTACCAGCCTTCAGCCTACCTAGGTTCAAAAGAATTCATATTACTTTACTGTAATGTAGAGCCTACAGTAAAGCTGATGCCTGAATTAGAAAGCCTGGGTTCTGTAGATCCCATGAAAAAGATGTCTTTAGAAGATCCCTAAGCCCTCTCATTAGTAAGGGTAGGAGTGATAATGGAAAACAAAGAGAAGCCAGGCAGCAAGGACCTCTTCTCACTAGGGAAAAAAAAAAAAAGCAATGTTGTGCTAGTTTATTGAGCTGACAAGAGTTGAGAACATCTGTTGAGTCCCAATAAGATGAGGCTATAAAAAGCTTGTCTCATTCACAGAAGATGGAGGTGATTTGTCTGAAGTCATCTCTGAGAGACCTTTGCAGACTAATAATAATAGAGAAACTGACCTGATATTTGAAGTCTGCCTTGTTTGGAAGCTAGGGTATGATAAGGTAGAAGAGGTTAATCTCAGAGAGTCTTGAAAAATCTGAAGTTCCCCATTCCCCCCACCTTTATCTCTATGTCTCTACTCTCACCAAACTTATCATGGATTGATGAGAATTATTGTTCAAACCTCCTCTAGGGTACGACATAACAGATACATCACCTTCACTGTAGGAGGGTCCTGGTAGAACCACAAAAGTATTATAACACTTCAAGCAACTTTTATTAAAAATCATAGACCATCAGAGTTGAAGGGGACCTTGGACATCATCATCTAGTTTAATCCCTTTGTTTTATAGAGAAAGAAGCCCCAGCAGAGAAGGGGACTTGTCGAAGATAAGATAAGAGTTCTGACTCTCAGATACACCCAAAACCCCAAGTTTCTAGCTGCCGAAGTTCAGTTCTTCGATATTATGTCATATGCAGAGACATAGAAAATCCCCCAAACCCATTGTTGTTTTTTATCAGTCGATAAACATTTGTTAAGCTCCTACTATGTGCCAAGCATTGTATTAAGGCTAGGGATGGAAAGAGAGGCAAAAGAGAGTCCCTGCCTTCAAGGAGCTTACAGTCTAATGGGGGAGACAGCAAGCAAACAAATACATACAAAGCAAGTTTTATACAGGATAAAAGGGAAATAATTAACAGAGGGAAGAGACTGGGATTAAGAGAGGTTAGGGAAAGCTTCTTGTAAAAGATGGAATTTTGGAATGAAAAGCATAGAGTTACTTTCTGACTGCCCTTCTCACACTCACTTTGGCCAAAAGTAAAGTAGGGAGCTAGATGGACTACAAGGTGTATTTTTCCCTTATTCTTTCAAGTTCAGAGGCTTTCCAGAGCATCCCAAAGTTTCAGTTCAATCTTCCTTTTTGAAATTTGACCCTGCTTTAAGTAGAAATAGTGTCCAAGTCCAGGATGCTTAGAGTGGGAAGTGGTTTGCCTATATAACATCAGGCCTGTTATTCCCTCTCTCCCCTCTTCTTTCCAACAGCCCTGAGGGAATGAAATTGTAGTAGAGAAAATACTAGACTCGGAAGATCTGGATTTGAGACCTGGCTCTGATGCTTACTAGATATGTAACACTAGGCAAGCTACCTAACAACTGAGTCTCTGTTTCTCCCTCCATTAAATAGAGATGCTTCTATTTCTATTCCTTACTCCCATAGAATTATGAGAAAAGCACTTTGTAAAGCTGTGGCGTGTTACATCAGTGTGAGAGTTATTGTCTGGTGAGGCAAAGATCCAAAGGGATCAGGAATAAGTCTGGTACCCTGCCTGCTAAGGGCATCTGACATTTCTGGGCACCAACCTTAGACAAATTTCTGAAGATTTAGGGAGTTTGCTTTTGGAAGTAGAACACAGGAAGTAAGAAAACTTACTTAAACCCCTATCTTGAGATCTGGGGCATTCTTTTCTTCTTTGGGTGTTCTTATCTATGTCCTTGGTGCTAAATCTGTGAATCATGCTCTCTAGCTTTATTTCCCTTCCCCTGCCTCTTGCTCTCAGTTCCAAAGTGAGAGTAAATGCCGACCTGGGCACATATCATAGGTCTGATCACTGTGTGAATTTGGAATTTCTGCTCTGGATTGTCACCAGGGAAATGAATATTGGTGGGCAGCACACTAGATGAGAAACATCTAATGTTCTGGTCAAGTGAAGATAGACTGAATATGACCTGGTATATGGGAGAGGTTTTCCTATCTTTAGGGATTGCTCATTATCTATGAAAGCCTTGGGGTTCTTGAGAACCCTACCCATTTTTAGATTTGCCCGACACTGAGCTTGGCTGGCTGCTCCTTCCTCATCCTGCTCTCTACTGTCATGTACTTCTTCCCTCAGGTTCCTCTAAGTACCTCAGTTGAGACTTTGCTATAGGAATTTTCAGAGAGAAGTGTGTCCTGCTTCTGCCGTCCTCCACCCAATACTCAAGGAGAAAAAGAGAACTCAGTGGCAGGAGAAAAGAGAATGGTACTCTGGGGTCTTAGGCAGCTGGGGCAACAAGGCATTTTAGAATAGTGGAAGTTGTAAAGGAGACTCAGGCCAAAAGAATGACTTGGCCACGGGGTAGGGGCAGGGGAGGGGGGCAGGAATGGAAGAGATAAATCAGTTCCAACAGCATGAGGAGCTAGAGTGTTGTAAGAATGAAGCAGGGATAACTCGAACAGGCTTAGAGTTGGGTAAGGGAAACATAAGGCGGAAGTTGGCATGGCCAATGCAGTGGCAATTGGAGAAGAGATGGAGGGGAAAAGTAGGAAGGGTCAGTTAAGTCCTAAATAAAAGCCAACAGCCCTTTCGGCTTTCTTTTTCACCCCAAACCTCCCTTTCTTTTGAAAGAGACCCACCATATCTTGGAAGCTCCCAAGATCCTATATGATTAGCTTTGGAGCTAAAGTATCTAATTTTGAGCTGTTTCTCCCTCCTTGGCTAGGGTATTGAGTGATCTATTCCTGTTCCTTCCTTTCTGCCTTCACTTCCCCCAGCTGCCTAGCCCCAAATCCCCAAATTGTTAAGAGTTAAGACTCTGAGTTGTAGGAGTTCTGCTGCATTGAGGAACAGGGCTCTGCCTAAGCCTTTCTGAGCCTACTGTGAATTCCTACCTACCTGGCTACCTGAATTACTACTATAATTCTCAATCTCTAGCTCCACTGTTACACATGTTTTAAACTACATTACTTTGAGGCCCAGTGGAAATCTCTGCAGATTTTTCAAATCGTCTTGCTGCTTCGTTACATTTGGGTTATGGCCAGGGGCCATAACTATGGAACAGCAAATCTTCTTACATCATGACTAAGGTAGCACTTCCTTTTTGCTCCTCTTGGAAATGCACTTTTTTTTTTTTAAACAAAATCATTGACCAAACGTTAGGAAATGTTATAATAAAATAAGTCTGTGGATACACGAGCACAAGAGAGAGCATGGATGTACACACACATATACACATACAGCTGTACAAAATGTGGCTGGTCTCAGTGCCCATGAATATGCAGAAGCTTCCCTACACAAAATGTCAGTGTTCTAGAGTTCTACATTTTTTTTTTCTGATTCCCTCCATCTCTGGTCTGCTAGAGAAACAGTAGGGCTGATTCAGTTTTTTGTTTTAAAGAGAAGGAGTCCCAGAGATGGGTAGTGATATGCTTGGAGGAAAATTCAGTACATCAGTATGTTTGTCTCTTCTCTTATGAAGGGAATTCAGATGGGTTCAACTTCCCTTAAGTTTGTTCTGGGGCTACTCCATGGATAGCTAGATTCTCTTTTCTTTCTTATGGCTTCACATTCACAACCAAGGCCAACTTAGGTGGCCTTAGCACAGTGGATGATTCTGGACTTCCCTCTTCCAGGAGCAATGGGGATGCCCCTAAAGTACCTCCCAGTGCCTGACATTCTGATTATCCTTCGTGGTCTGTTGAAACTTATCTATGAGTGTCGATCATTTCCCTTTATCCTGTGAGCCCTACATGTCAAGGAGCATCTCAGCTCATGAGAAGGGCTCCAAATCCCTGAATCCACTTGGCAGGCCCTACCATCTCAGGGCCCTCACAGAAAGACCCAGCTGGGCTCAGGCCCCTGGCAATACTATCTCTGCCTTGAGCATTATTTTCCCAGGCTCATGTCCTCTTTTCCTATTGGGAACTGGACTCCTCAGGCTGAGAGGAGGGAGCCTGCTGGGACACACCCAAACTCATTCTTACCCTGTGAGTCAAATCCTACTCTGCCCATGCTTCTTGACCTTAGGCATTAAAAAAATTATAAGAATAGCTAGCATTTCTATTGAGTTGTTGTGAGAATAAAATGAAATTATGTCAGCAAACCTTAAAGATATAGAAATGCTAGCTACTATTATTATTATTAACTTTTCTGAATACTCCTTGGCAGTAGCTTCTCAATGTCATAGAACCAAATTGGATTTAATGTAGTTTATGGTAAGTGGGCAATAATAATGATAGCCAGTATTTATATAGTGTTTCATCTATATTATTTCATTTGATCCTCACAACTCTGTGAGGTAAGCCCTATTATCATCCTCATTTCACAGATGAAGAAACTGAGATAGAGAGTTTAAGTAATTTGCCCAGGGTCACACAGCTAGAAATAGCCTCCCTTCATGGAGAGGTCAGGAGTTTTTCCTTCCCTGATTTGTGTGTTGTTTGTCTGTTCTACGCCCTGAAGGCCAAGCACGGCCTACTAAAAAGTACTCCCAAATTCCTCATGTTTGCTATCGTAGCCTTGCCTCCAGCCAGAGGCCCCCCTCTGGGTTAGTTATATATCTGCCCTAGTTTGGTTGGGGTTTTCGTTTGTTTGTTTTTTGGGTTTTGTTTTGTTTGGTTTGGTCAGTTGAAGTTTTTGCAAAGCCCTTTCTCAAGCTGTAGCAGGAGGTCTTTAGGCCACATTTAAGATCATTTCTTTGATTCTCCTCTCAGTAGAAATGGTCAGTTATTCTTCCACCTACATCTTTGTAGAACAGCCCTTAGTGAAGCTATCATATATGGACTTTCATCGTTGCCCCTTACCTCCCTCCAGGGGCCTTTACCAATTGCTCTCTACTGGACTTCATCCCATGCTGATGTTCCTTCTTGTGTTTCAGTGCTGTCTTGGAGACTCCACCTTCAGCTTCAGGGAGATTATAAAGGACTGCATTTAGCAGTCTTAAGTGCCAAACTTATGACTAATTTGCTGTGACATATAAGCAAACTGATGAAGACCAATGAGCATTAATTGCCATGTTAAATTCTGACACCCCCTCTGCTCTTCATCTTAGCATTGGAGCTATCAGTGTTTGGAAGAGTGAGTGAGAACTTCTGTCTTTGGCTACCTGGCCTTAGGAAATTGCCTGGATACTTCCAATCCCAAACTACCCCTTCTTCCTCCCTTTGCTCTTTTTTTCCCTTCTGCGTAAATAATACCAGTGATCTTCTTCAAAGAGGCAGAGGGGCCATGTGAAGAGAGAAAAGACCAGAACTAAACCTTATATGCCAGAACATCTAATATAATATCCTCTTGTCCCTTGAAAGTCTAATGGAAGGAACCATAGGCTGAGAATCAGGATATATCCCTCTTGCTTCTTGTGACTTTGGGGGTGTCCCCTAAGAGTTGTCCGGGAGGACAGGTAAGAAGATGCAGTCAAACAATAATTTGGAGTTTTGGGAATGTGACTTCATTCATTAAGTAAGCACCTTCTACCGAAACAGCTCAGCCCTTGCTCAGCAACTTGGTCCAAAATAGTTGCCTAGGGGCACTGAAAGTAAGTATTTTGTGTAGGGTCACATGGCCAGAATGGGACAGACTTGAGACTAGAGCCCAAGACTTTTGCCTCTGAGGCAAGTTTTCCATGATGCCACAGTGCCTCTCAGTTTGGATATACACCTTTGGAAAATGCTAATGAAACCCCTAAGACAGTATTAGTTTTAGGTTGACTCTATCCAAGAGAAGAAGAGTAGACCTTGCCTATTCCTAGCATCCTTGTCTGGGAGGAAATAGGGTATAAATGAGCTGACTCCTTGAAGAATCTTCCAATCCAGAGGATTTATAACTTGTATAGGTCAAGGAAGAGAGGGTAGTTGGGGGTATTTGGGAAACTTTTTCTTAAAGTTCCTTCTAACAGCTGTATTTCTTTTTTCACTACCCCCTTTCATCTCTTCAGGACTGTCTGGGAATCCTACAGATCTGGAGAGACCAAAGCAGGAGTTTGGACAAAACTTCATCCCCCCTAAAAAGCCCAAGACCTTTTTGGAGTTAGTGTGTGGGAAGCTCTACAAGATGCCACACTCATCATCCTGGAGGTTGTAGCAATCATCTCCTTGGGCCTGTCCTTCTATCAGCCTCCTGGGGGTGGAAACTGGGCGAGATCCTGGTTCAGTCCCAGCAGCAGGCATTTAATATCGGTTATTGATAGACTGCCTCCACTTAGATTTTTTTCCCCATCTACCCAGAATGATTTTGTCCAGTACCCAGTGAGGTCCATTTCTACCATAGCATTCCTCTCTATGTCTCATCCTTCACGCGTAGTGACAAATAGAATATTGCCAATCCTCCAAAGCCCTGCTCCTCAAAGTGTAAGCCCAAGTACTTGGCATCATGGGAAGTTGCTCAGCCTGTTGGGCAGAAGTAGTCTGACCCTTTTAGACTTAGGCGGTTATTTACCTGTGACTTGCCTGTCATTTACGTAGGCACACAGTCTGAACTATTGAGTCTCTGGCTCCTTTAAGGTTAATACTGTGGTGGTGCAGGTGATGAGTGGATACCTAAGCCTGGGTTTCTCAGCAGTGGTGGTTCCTCTTCCTGGGAGTCTGCCTACCTTCTTCTACCCTGCCCTATCCCTCCTCTCCCAGAGAGGGTTAGTAAAAACATTAGCTCCACTTAGCATGTCAACAAGAACCTTATAAGTAACACCCCCTCCTTTCCCTCTCCTTATGAAGTAGATTGTGGGCAATCCAAAATTGGTGTGACAGATGAAGGGGAAGCAAAGACTGGCTGGAGTAAAGGGGCAGCTATCCCATTTTCGGCCATCATTGTGGTGCTGGTGATGGCCTTCAATCACTGGAGCAAGGAGAAGCAGTTCTGGGGCCTACAGAGCCATATTGAGCAGGAACAGAAGTTCACTGCTATCCGCAAAGCCAGAT
>NW_027555922.1:0-25388 GCF_003287225.1 Phascolarctos cinereus
TCTCTCTCTCTCTCTCTCTCTCTCTCTCTCTCTCTCTCTCTCTCTCTCTCTCTGTTACAGGACATATGTGAAGACATCTCTGATCACGTCGAGCAAATCCATGCCCTCCTAGAAACTGAGTTTTCCCTGAAGCTTCTGTCCTACTCTGTCAATGTGATAGTTGACATCCACACAGTCCAGCTCCTCTGGCACCAGCTGCGGGTCTCTGTTCTGGTTCTGAGAGAGCGAATTCTCCAAGGATTACAGGACGCCAATGGGAACTACACCAGGCAGACTGATATCCTGCAGGCTTTCTCTGAAGAGACAACAGAGGTATGTATGGCTCTTTGATAGGGAGAAGTATTCTTTAAAGCTTCCCTGTTGTGAAGTGTTTTTAAAGTTAGGACCATGAAAGAAACAGTTTTTTTTCCAGTTAATTTTTACATGTAACTTTGGGCAAACTCCTTATAGTTTTGTTGAGTTGTCTCAGTTGTCTTCGACTCTTTGTGACGCCATTTTGGGTTTCTTGGCAAAGATACAGGAATGTTTTGCTATATCCTTCTCCAGCCCATTTTATAGATGAAGAATTGAAGCAAACAGGGTTAAATGATTTACCCAGGGTCATACAGCTACTAAGTATCTGAGGTTGGATTTGAACTCATGAAGATGAGTCTTCTGATTCCAAGCCCAGTGCTTTATCTACTGCACCACTTAGCTGTCCTAAATTCCTTAAAAACCTTATTATCTTAATTTCCCTGTTCCACAAAAAGGAAAGGCGAGGAAAGAGTCTGGTGATTTTAAGGGTGGTATAGACATCAGAGAGGTCACCTAGGGTATTGGATTGAGGACCTAGCCTTCGAGTCAGAATGATCTGTGTTCGAGTCCTGTATCTGACACACATACTAACCATATGACAGTTGGCAAGTCAGGACCCTAGGTGATTTTCTAAGGCTATAAGTTACAGACAAGTTGGTAGTCTGTACTAGTAGAAGGAATTCCCACCTCAGCAGTGAACTTCTATCCAGATGAAATTTAGAAAAAATGATGAAAAATAAGCTAATTATTATAAAGGATTTTGAGATCTAGGTGAAAAAGTGATATATAATTGTGTGTGTGTGTGCACCCGTGCACACATATACCAAACTTCCATATTTACAGAAAATTCACATACTTATTGTTTCGGTCGTTTTGTGGCGAAAGGCATAGCCCAGAGGATATTTTGCAACTGTGTTGATATTTTGCAACTGTATGTGATGTGTGATGACATTGGTTATGTGGGAAAGAAGGCTAAAGATGGGAACAGACAACCTCGATGCAGATTCTAACTTCATTTAAAAGGCACAATACAAGAGTTGGAAAAATTCTACGTGGCATTATCTGTAAACAGTTGTTAAATAAGTCATAATATGGGTCAAATTAGTATTTTCTAGCCATTCTTAATGACTAACCAGTCTGGGGTATGATTAAGATAGGTAATTGCCCTAAAATAACAAGTCAATCATTATTCATCTATCTAGCGCTTGCCCGATTTTCTAGTTTTATAAAGTTTAAGCCTACTCTTCTAATACCATTAGGCCAAAGAACAATACCTGCTTGAGTAAATGAAGAAAAAATTAGAGTATAGGTAAACTAACCCCCAATAAGACCCAAGCACAGAACCAGACTTTCTAGGGATATCTTACCCATTGTTAACTAGATTCCTACCATTAATCAAAAATGTGAATATTTTCATCTTCTGTGTCCATAGAATCCCTATGGGTCAAATCCATTTTCCCCAACCATACTTTGTACACTTTTAGGTTAAGAGACTACCATCATACAAAGGGGGAAATAAAGGTACTTCTCTGACAAATGGTAAAATATAGTTATTAGCTAAAACAACTAATGACAGATAGAAATATTCAGTCTTCATTTTGCACAATATTCTGCCCCTATGAAATACAACAAAAATTACCCCAAATAAGAGAAAATATGTGATATTTTGGAAAACTTTCATATTCATGGATAAACAGCAATTTGTCTACTTCCATCTTTCTATGCTGTCTATCCTCATTGGAAACATTTGCTTATAGGTACCTTCAGAAGGAGCCATTTGAAAAAATAAAGGTTCTCAGTCCAAAGGGAAGAGATGCTTGCTGATAGTAAGGTACATACTTTTCTGACCTTAAACTTGTCATAATATATTGGAGAAGAATCAAGGAAGCTCAAATACAAAACAAGCTTAATACCTCTGATTACCCACAATTAATTCCATTATATAAACAAAATTCTAGACTTTTAACATAATGCTTAATAGCTCATGAGGCCCGAAGCACAAAATTTTCATTCCATATTCTGTAAATATAATTGATGTAATGAAAAATAATTTATGAATATGACACAGCTAAACTACTTTCAGGGAATGTGAAATGACTTCCCAGCAATTTTACGAAAAAGTACAAATATACTCTGTTGCACATTTCTGGAGGAGTAATCAACTAGTGTCAACACAAATACATGTATGATCTAATGATAAAGATCATGGCCTAGGATTCTGCTATAAAGCATTCCAGAGCTTAAAAGATAAGTTCTAACATAACTTCAGAAGTCATGGGGATAAAGGCTTGGAAAATAAATTTCTAGGTTGTTTATACTCAAGAAAAGTAAAATAAAGATTTTAAATGTTTAGGTGATCCATAGAAATAGTAGATTTAGTAGACATAGTAAATATTAGTATTTAGTAGTTTTGCAAGACATATTTCTCACTTCTTTTTGTCTTTGTAGTCACAATTGACTAGGACAAGAGTCTGCCATATCTTAGGATTTTCATGTTAGATCGTTTACCTTGCCCCAACTCTAAACAATTTGGGGCCTTCTAATTTAATGACTACAAAGTTCCATTTCCTCAAGTGTACATCAAAAATAACACATTATTTCATCGATTAATCCCTCACCAGATTATGGTGAGACACCAAGAGAACACGACATTAATAAAAAAATAAAAAAATAAAAATAATCTTTCCTCAGCTCACCCCTCCACTGCCATCAGGAGTCAGGGTTGTCAAGACAAGAGGAGAACCGAGATGTAAGTAAAGAATATAATTCTTGCCACCTCCCTAATTTCCTGGGGTCTTGTGAAGACTGATGAGATAATATATGTAAATGTGAGATAATATATGCTTTTGAAGTCCTCAGGAGAAAGGTGCTATATAAATACAACATATTGTAATTCTTCTCATATCAATAACAGATCAGCTCGGAGCTTGAATCCTAAGTATAAATCTTACAGAACCAAATCTAAGGACGTAGCTATTTTTGTCATTATATGATTTAACCAACTAAGCAACCAAGCATTCTTATTAAGGAGCCAGGATTAAGCTAGTCACATTATTGGTAGAGAAAAAAAAAAAAGTACATGATGAGGTCCAAGACTTCAAGGACCTAACAATTTAATTGGGCAAAGAAGACTAACATAAAGAAACAACTGAGAAATTCTATACCACAGTGTAGTTTGATGGGAAAATATATGAGATAGGTTCGGAGAGCTATACAATTCCAGAACAGAAGGCTACTAAGTCCATGAAGATTTCTTAGAAGAAGCTGCTTTAGACAAAAGATCAGCAGACTGTTGATAGGTAAGAAGTGAATAGAGAAACGAGAAGGGAATAAATAATACTCATTTCAAGGGAAAATATGAATGAAGGCTGAGAGATACAGAGGGGTATGTATCATTATGCTTTGGAAACAGTGGTGAGACCAGTCATAAAAAAGAAGAGGGTGTATAATGTCCAGTAGTGGTAAATGACACAGAATTACTATACTAAGGTCATGTTTGGGGTGTCCTTAAAAGCCAGACAAGAAGTTTAAACTTGGACAAGAGAATGAGATGGTGACAACAGTATTATCAGATGATTAATATGGCATTAGAATGAAAAATGGGCTACCAGAAGGAAATCAAGAGGCTAGCTAGGAATTTCATAACAATTCAGTAGTAGGAAAGGCAGACCTGGATTAGCACGATGATAGTGAAAGCAGAGAGAAAGAAAGGAATATAAGACTTAATGAAGAAGAAAAATCTCCAGAACAGTGACTGGATAGAGGGGATGAAGGAACTGGTGAATGAGTCAAAATAGAAACAACTTTTAAAAGGAACATTAAGTTATATTCATTCATGAAGATCTTTCTCCATTCCTTCATTCTGGTTAGGATCTTATAAAAAATATTTATTTCAAAATTAGAAATGTAGTAGGAGTGAAGCTTTGGTTTCTTCCTACAATTTCTATAAGGTAAAGGGGTTTTACAGGTTGTTCTGAAACAAAAATGAAGACAGTGAACCTGCTAATCCTTTGTAATTAGATTAGATAGAAGCTGAGATAGAACATGAATAATCTTTGCTCATCTTCCACTATGTAGCAAGATCTTTCCCCATAAAGATCTCTTTCACCACAAGGCAGCTCCCAAGAACAATCCAGCCATCTTAAATTGCTAGGTGCTTTAGATTCAGTGTTTGGCTTTCATGCCCTAGGGCACTAGCCCAAACCAATTTTCTGCAATAACTAGGAA
Source organism: Phascolarctos cinereus (assembly GCF_003287225.1). Taxonomy (NCBI): domain Eukaryota; kingdom Metazoa; phylum Chordata; class Mammalia; order Diprotodontia; family Phascolarctidae; genus Phascolarctos; species Phascolarctos cinereus. The sequence goes on from NW_027555922.1 coordinate 4,522, forward strand.
AAATGATAATAACAATCTAATCTCCTGGTAGAATATCTATTTTGCAACTTTGCTAGCAATCATGTATTTCCCACGTTATAAAATATTATAGCAAATTCTTATTAAAACAAAATACTTAAAATGATAGGTCATAATAAGGAAATAATATTTTAGGCCATAGGATAATATTTAGAACTGAAAGAGGCCTTAGAGATCATCACTACCTCATTTTACATATGAGCAAGCTGAAGCCTAGAAGAGTGAAGAAGTGATTTGTGCAAGATTACACAGACAGAAAATGTCATTGTTCAATAATACAATAAACATTTAAATGTCTAGTATGTGCAAGGCACTGTGCTGAGTGTTGGAAATAAAAAAAAAGAGGCAAAAAGCAATCCCTGCCCTCATGCAGTTTATAATCTAATGGAGATTTACACTCAGTTCTTCTGACTCCAATTCCAATTCTCAGATTCTCTCTGTTTTGTTGTTGTTGTTGTTACCGTGTGGGAATTCAATTAAACTCAACAAACAAGTCTTTTTTTTTGGGGGGGTGCCTAGGCAATGGAGTTAAGTGACTTGCCCAAGGTCACACAGCTAAGTGTGACCTTGTCAAGTGTCAAGCGCCTGAGGCCGGATTTTAACTCAGGTCCTCCTAACTCCAATGCTGGAGCTCTAATCCCTGTGCCACCTAGCAGCCCCTTCAACAAACTAAGACGTGTTATATGAAAAAGCACTACTGGACACTGGGAAAAATGAAACATCTGGATAAGACATCATCACTGCCCTCATACTAGCAAGGAACTATGACATATACACCAATACTATATGAGTATATGTGATAGATTATCCACTAAGGTGTGGAGGGGTCACAATTTGCAATGATGACAAAGAGGAAACAGTGATGAAATTATATGACTTTAACATACAAAATCAATTTATATGTGTTCCTTCTATTATTTATGCCCACAGCTTAGATAATGAATCATCATTAATACGTGAAATGTCATTTACCTGCTCAATTTTCTTTTTCCTTTAAAAAAATACAATGTGGATTTGGGTATGTATTTGGAGGATTTAGGACAGATCAGGTCCGTTGTGTGAGGACTAGCCTGGCTATAGAGAGACTCCTTACCAGTCTGACTGAAGGATAACTACTTTTTCATCCATTGCAACTCTCAAAGACCTTCTGTTAAGTCATGGGAACTATGATCTATGTTGGCAGAAGGAGAACCCACACTGACAGAAGCTCTGATCCTGAAATACAAATATAGCTATGTACTTGCCCTCAAATGCAGTAATTAGATATTCCACATCTTAAAGATGGAGATTTTTGTCTTCCTAGTCCTCCCACCATTATCATATCTAAATGACTCCTTTCCCCACCCCCTTCTCAACTTGTATATTTAAGTGCAGATGGAAACCCTCACTACTCTAGTTATCAGGGTCGGGTCAATATCATCAAAGACAGATAGATGCGTAGAAGGCATAAGTCCTAACCAGGCAGGCAAATTCTCCTTGCAAATAATGCCTCTTTCCTTCTCTAGAGACACATTCCACCTTGAATTGCGATGGTTTATACTTAAAGCATTCACTACCCACTCACGTGTTAAGCCTACATGACCCAGTCATTTCCCTTCTCCTGCAGTCTGCCTTATTGTTTTCTCTTTCCATGCAGACAGAAATCCATTGATCCATGACTACTTTTCTAAGTGTAAACAGCTTTACTATCTACTACATAATGGTTAATACTTCAGGCAGTAATTGAATGGAAAAAAAAGTGTTGCCATTGTAATGCTCATAGGTAGCGAAATTCCTACATTTACTGACTCTAAATCCCAGCACCAAATGAATGACTTATAAAGTCTGTTTTGGATTTTTTTTTGTACTGACTTTTTTTATATTTAACTGCAACTATACTTTTCACACGCTGATCCTTCCTCTTTTTTTTCCTTTCAACTGTGGAATTTTAGGATGCGAAACAATATTATTTATGTTTATGATTGCTTATGATGTTTACAAAAGTAAGAAAGGCAGTCCTTATATGCTGAGTTTGGAAGAAAACAGTATCTCTTAAAATGAATATTGGATTTATCAAGGCATAAGCAGTTTCATAAACAGCTTCCAAATTAAGTGATAATAAAAACTTTGGAACATCAACATTTTTAACCTAACATACATATTTAATCACAGTGCTTTCATGCTAATTTCTTATAATTATAGCCTGTCTAAAATAAAGGTATAGTTAGGTTACTTAAGATGTGTATTATTAATATTTTAGATTTAAGGAAGTCAAAGCAATATTCACCATTTGAGGAAACCAATACCCTGTATTTAGGATCTGAAACTTCACTCCCATTTTTGGTGTATCTCTAACTACTGCAAATATTATAGATTGAAAGTGTGTAAAAGTCTGTTCAACTTTATTTCTCCCCCTGCTCATCTTTAATTTTTTAATCCATCTTGAAAAATGTAACATTATTTCAAGCAGCTGATACTTTGAAACATGCTGGACTGGGGAGAACATTCCTTTATCCTGATGTCACGCTCAAAGCATTTGTCTCTAAAGACAGCTTTTGTAGTTGTAGCAAAAAGGCAAAAGAAATCAGAGATGTGAATGGGGGTGAGGGGAGGAGAAAGCAAATTGCTTAGACTAATGCATTTTTGAAAAATTCCATCAGAAACCTGGCCATTTTCTAAAATATTGTCAGCTAAGATGTGGGTTTTAGAGTGATAGCTTCCTCCTCACTTAAGATATTGGGCTTCTTTTTCCATTATTAGGTTAAAAAAATTCTTTGCATTATTATACTGTATCACAGGGAAGTTAGCTATAGTTTCATGAAAGACGTTTTCATTCCTGACTGGCATCTTCTCAATAGTTGGGGCCCAGGCATACCGCTCTCTTCCAGGCAAACCTTTTTGCTTTTAAACAGTACAGCATTCATAACTTATTCTCAGCACTGCAGGGCAGCTACACAGAAAAGCTTCTCCATTTTAATAGGTTACATCACTGAAAAGTCCACCATTTGGCCTAGGTGAAAAAACATGAATGTCTGCCTCATTCATGCCCTAATAATAATGATGATGATAATAATATATCTATATGCATACATGTATGTATATACATACACACGTCCATGTACATAAATCATGTCTACCCCAAAGTGAAAGGCTATAATTCCCACAGTCCAGCTTTACCAAAGCTATAACACTGCTCCTCTATGAAATCTTGTGTAGATCACCAACTACATTTTTTTTTCACCATACAACATGTGCCTCTATTGAATATGTCAACCAGCATATGAGAAAGAACTTCCAAGTTTTAAAAGCAAGGATTTTAGTGTTGGATAAATTGCAATTATGTTTATTTTTCATCCACATCTTAAAAATGTATTGCCTGATACATGGTGATGAACCAAAGTTCTCCCCTCCCCTTCTGACATGAATACATGTAAAACTATGTATGCATACGTTTCTCCTCCTCCATTTCGTCAAATGCCTTTTAATCCTTGCTGTGGAGACCAAAGGCAACAGTGCTTCATATTCTAATCACAATTTACTAAACAGTCCCTGGATAATAGGGAGCTAGTGGTGTTTCCAAATACCAGTTTCAACGCTGGGAATGCAGACTCTTTTTCACCCTTATTAAAATATAAGTCTCCAAAGCACAAAGCCTAGGTGCCAGAACATCTTCGAAAATCCACTCAAAACACACCACTTCACATTCAAGCTAGGGGAAAACACTGGAATGTTTGGGGAACATTTATAGTTCATTGAAGTATCAGAACTATGATTCAAACTGTTCCCTGAATATGTCGACCTACATATATCAGCAGAGCCGCGAACACAAAATGTGCACATCCCCTTACTCCTTCCCTTCACCAAAACAACAACAAAAACCAGCCTCTTTTCCATTACTTCCCTATTTCTGTTAATATTCTAGCAACTCCCAGTCGCTCCAGCTTCAAACTCTGGAGTCATCTTTGATCCTTCCTTCTTGCACCACATTCACTTAGTTACTGTGTCTTATCAATTCTACCTTTCAAATATCTCTACCCATCTGTTCCTTTCTCTCCACTCACCAAACCTCCTAATGTTTCTGTCTCCCTATCTTTTCTCACATGGTTTCCATGATCTTAAATGCCCTACCTACCACCATCCCCCAGATTCAATGCACATAGGATGGGTTGAATTTTTATTTTCTAGGTGAATGATGATTATTACACACTCTGTAATCCAAACAAACTGACCTTCTAAGTGTTCTTCACATACCTTAACCCATGTCCAGCCTTCGAACAGACTGCCCCCATGTCTAGAATGCACTCCTTCCTCACCCTTGCTTCTAATAATCTGTAGTTTCCTTCAAAGCTCAACTCCTACAGGAGGTCTTTACTGATTCTCCCCAGCGTAGCAGCTCATGTTTCCCCGATGAAATGACCTCTTTATTTTGCACAAAATGTGCACATATTTTTACATATACCTATTGCCTCCTCTGAGAGAATGCAAACTCCCCGAGGAAAGGAATTTTCATTCATTTTTACATCTCCAGTGCCTAGTGCAGTCCCTGGCACACAGTAGGTATTTAATAAATGCTTGATTAAATGAGTAATTGCTCTTACAAATGCTAAAGGATGACCCAAAATGATAACATGGGCCATGATTTTTTTTTAAAAGATGCAAAAATAATCTAAATCACAGCAGCACACAAAAGACTCAGTAGGCATATTATGTTCTCCTCTGTTCAGATGGTAATCTAGGCCATTGCTAAAATAACCTATGAGTGGAGGTTGTTACAAAAGCAGCAGTTCCATTATCTTACTCCAGTCTGAATGACACAGGGAAGCAGTGTCAATTATGAGAAATCATGGACCTTCTGACTAACGACTTACTCAAAGCCATTTATATCCTTGATCATGTAAATCCATTCTAGTTCACCAATCCATGACATGATAGAACTTTATAGCTTCTTTTAAACCATTCCCTTATATTACTGAGAGCCATCCAGCTGCCATGAATGTTGACGGAATCTGAGTCCTGAAAAAATCGTGGAAGTGATTATAGAAAGTTACCATTCATTCCTCGTCCTTAGAGGCGCCTTTAAACTCTTATGGAAGTTATGGCTTTGAATATTTTTTGGCCTTCTTTCCCCTTACATATTTAACACACACACACACACACACACACACACACACACACACACACACACTGACACACACAAGCTGCCATCCTCCCATAGCATGATTCCTAGCTGCTACACAGAAAAAAGCATCATTTCTGGAAAGCTCATAATACTGAACAGCACATTCCCAAGCACATTGACTGAGTCCTTCCCCTAAATAAGTATTCTAGACCCTGAGTGTTTAGCAATAGTAGTAAGAGGAGGAGGAGGAAAAGGAGTAGTAGCAGCAGCAGCAGTGGTGATAGTAGTGATGTGGTAGAAGTAGTAGTATTAATAGTAGTGGTATTAATAGTAGTAATAGAAGCAGCAGCAATAGTAGTGGCAGCAGTAGCAGAAGTAGTAATAGTAGCAGCAGCAGCAACTAGCATTTACATAGAGTTTTAAGCTTTGCTAATCACATTATATGTTGTCTGCTAATTGTCATATGAATTCTGCAAGATAGGTGCTATTATTATCTCCACTGTACAGAAAAATAAACTAAAACTTAGCGAAGTTAAGTGAATTACCCAGATCCACACAGATAATAAATGTCTGAGGCAGAATTCAAAAGCAGGTCTTCCTGATGTCAGTTCTAACACTCTATCCCCTGAGTCACCTAACTTCACCTTAACATGAAATGAGTTTTCATGTACAGCAGATCGAATTTGCATAGGAGCCATCCAACACTGATAGAGCAGCAGAGCAGACTAACATTAGAGCCAAGAGTTGTGACATGATCCACATCATCTTATGACCATGGCCAACAGAGCACTCTCTTAGTGAGTGGCAAATAGCGTGGCATTCTTTGCCACGCTATTTGTGTACCTGTTGGCCATTTCCAGAATAAATGTAAGTTATCAGTAAAAAGGGAAAAATGGTGACTAGCCACCAGGCAAGCTACAGGTTTCTTCCTTCCTCTGAATTTCTCCATTCATTGAAGCCTTCCTGAAATTATTTTAAAGATGCCAGTTCTGTCATCTGCTCTCTGTTTGGCTTTAGGCAAATCACTTCTTCCGGCCTTGATTTCTAAACCCATACAATAAGGTGAATGGACAAAATAAATCTTTAAAGTATCTCCACATTCTAAATCCTTTGATATAATGATCATTACCAACGCATCTTCTCCCTTAATCCCTCACTTTGTTTCTGAGTACTATATCATGAAAATTATTGTATTTTTATTTTGTTTTCCAGATTACATAAGCCTATTTTTTTTTAAAAAAATCTGATTTTGGTTGTGAGCTTACGTGAACAATTATTTTTGATAAATAGCACTAAGACTGTCCTTAATAAATATGATTGAAAAATCAAGGTAATCATAGTATTTGAGAGCTATAAGGAACTTTAAAAATCAGGAACTCAAACCCCTCCATTTTACATATGAGGAATATGAAGGCTTTAAAAACTTCTCTAAGTTCAGACTGCTAGTTAACCAAAATCCCAGTTCCTATTTTCTCTCTCTCTTTCTGTCTTGCTCCTCTCTCTCTGTCTCTCTCTCTTTCTTCTTTCTCCTTCTTCCTCCCTCTCCCTATTTGTTTGTCTCTGTTTTCATCTCTCTCTCCTAAATGCATACAGACCTATAGACAAAGAATTTCAGAGTTGAAAGGTTTCTCAGACACCCCTTAGTCTAAAATGCATCTGAAGAGGATATCCAACGGCCATCCAACCTCCAGTTTAACAACAAAATTCGAGTAATTAGGAATCCACTAACTCCTGAGGTATGCTATTTCACTTTAGGACCACTTTGATTGCTTGAAAAGTTTGTCTGATATCAAGCTAAACACTACCTCCCTTCAAATTTCATTACAATGCTCCTAATTCTGCCAAGCAAAACAGGCTTAACCCCTCTTCCACAAAACAGCCATTGAAATATTTTAAGATAATCATCTTGTCCTCCTTCTAAATCTTCTCTTCTGGCTAGTCCCTCAGTTTCTTTGATTGATCCTAGCAAGGCATGTATTCAAGTCCCCTATCACCCTAGCTACCATCCTCTGAATTCACCCCATCTTGCTGATATCCTCTCTGAAATGCAGGTACCCAGAAGAGAAAACAAATATGGTATGATCAAAGCAAGTACAGCAGTTGAATCTGTTCCCCTTTAAGGATACAATTCGACAACAAATGTTTGTTTCCCTTTATGCAACCCAAGATTGAGTAAGCTTTTTTTGCTACTATTGTTACATTGTAGATTCATAGTGAATTGGTAGGTTACTAAAACCGGCAGGCTTTTTGTTTTTCACATGAACTATGAAAAACTGCCTAGATACTCTCCCCCAACCTGTACTTGTACAATTGATTGTTTGAACCTGTGTGGAACTTATTTATTGCTATTAAATTTTGCAAGATTTTTAGAGCGCAAGCAAGCTTACTAATTTTATCTATTGGGGAAAGTTGTCCTAAAGAGTTCTATTATTTACCTAAGGTCACACAGTGAATTAGTGACAAAGTTGGGACTCTCATTGTCTTAAAGTTCTTCTATTTTCTTTTACGATAAAATCAGCATAATTCAATACTGAAACTCTTTATGTATATAATCTGATAGTCAGATCTGGAACTAGACATAGTCAACCCAGTGTCAACATGAAGGCAAATCAAGATATGCTTTAAATATATTTTTAATTAACCATAAACATTTTAACATCAGAAAAATTGCATATATGATGTAGACAAGTTGCAAAGAGGTAAATTTGGGTTCAGTGAAAGGAAATGCTTCATAACTTAGCTATTTAATTCTCTACCTGCTTTTGAAAGGAATGGATTCCCCCTCAGAAGTTTCAACAGAAGGTTGGATGACCACTAGTTTGGAATGTTGGAAGGAGAAGAAATTCATATTCAGTTTTGGGTGGTTTGGATGGCCTTGGAGATCCCAGCTGACTCTGAGATCCTGTGTTGTCACATTTCAAATCATATGTGTTACAGTAAAGGCTCAAACCTAATAAACAGCAGTAATACAGGGGGAAAAAACACCAATTTCAAGCACAAGGGGCCACAGTCTTTAAACCTTGCCTCAGACACACACACTTTGTTCCTTCTCCCCACGCCTAATGCACAGTTTCACATAGGGTTGAATCTTTCACAAGTATATGGGCTACAGAATGTTTTCCTATATTCTACCTTTCCAATATAATAGGATGCCATGAGTTCTAGCACCTTAACTACAATACCCTCAGTGATAGTCTCTGTAGCTATTGGGGGTGGGGGAGGGAAGGCAGAGAGAAAGGACACAGAGAGAGAGAGAGAGAGAGAGAGAGAGAGAGAAGAGAGAGAGAGAGAGAGAGAGAGAGAGAGAGAATTCACATGACAAAGTAAAGATAATCAACATCAATCATTTCCATTCTACAAAAGAAATGTGAAGCTCCTATTGGGGAAGAACAATAAAATCACTATTGTGGCTCCATTGTCCTGAATTTTTGAAAGAGTCTCATCCTTTACAAAGGACATGACTAAGAAGCGTTATACTGCACTTCATCACAAAAACTGCTGGGTTTGCTTATATTTTGGTTGCTATAAGGAAGAATAATAAAAATGCTAGAGCAAACCATTGAACTTTTAAAAAACTGTGAATATGTCAAAAGCAAGGTAGCAAGCTATTATTATGTATATAAGATCATTCTAAAATTTTACCATTCACATTTTCAAAATTCCAACAGAAACCACATTTCAAGAGCAATACATGACATCTATTAGGGATGACTTTCCTACTGTAGTTTATTTTGCTGACCCCCTACACCACCACTAAAAATTCTTACCTTCTTTCCTTAAATGTTCAAAAAGTGATCAATTTCACAGAAGTCGGTCCAGCCCAAGTGAAAGAGCCTTAACTGAAGTACAAATGAGAGACTTGTTGGGCTCTTATTTTATATTTAATTCCTAAAGTCCTTCTGAGTGGTTAAAAGAATAAGTGGGCCACAGGATGAACCATTACAAGCCAGATCATGCTTGTGTAGAGCTCCTAAAGAAACAATGTGCAATAGACTTCCTAAATAATGTAGTCTTAACTTTAGACTGAATTAGCCTCACTTAAAAAAAAATCAGTTTGCCAAACTGTCCCTCCTCTATATGGGCTACTCTCTATGACTTTTAATAATCATATTTTATACAACAGACCCATATAAATTGCATAAATATAACATCACTAATGTATAGCCATCATTGGTGAAGGAAGCAGTTAATTCAGCACACATAACCAGAGACACACAGCCAGAGTATTTGGCAAGGACCTTTTTTTTTCTTTTTCTTTCTTTTTTTGTGTAAATAGTGACATAAACTATTTAACAGCTTTAGAGAGAATTTTTCTGTACTCAAGGTTACTTTGGAAAGAAAAAACACATGTTCAGAGAGGCAGTGCTAAGATGAAAGTAACCATCTTGGAAAATTAATAACATTACAAGTAAATTTTCCCCTCAGGAGAGTAGGAATTTAAACTGGACATGTACTCTATTAAGCTGCTCCATCTGCCCCAAATACATATTTACTATGTTGATTGTAAATTACAAAGAATCATCTATACTATAAAACCAGATGAAAATATTTCATAAAATACAGATTTACAGGAGAAAAGAATATTTCTGTTTTTCCAATCCCAAAAGAAAATGTTTGAGCAAGGCAGAATTTAGAGTCTCAGTCAGATAGGGGAGAATCTATTCACTAGAAATGCTGAAGTCTCCTGGGTAATCTTCTTCCATGATGCCATTGGCTCCAACCATGTACAACTGTGCTAAAAACTTTGTGGTATAATCAACAATCCCTCTTGTCCTACTCCATCTGGCTACCTTAAAACTTGTGCAAAAGGCAACATCTTGCTAACAGCATTTCAGAAAGTGGTCAAATCCCCCCCTATTAAGAAGATAATCTAAAGCTCCTTAGTGTAGTTAATAATTTCGACTTCTGCTTCCAACCATGCCTTTTATTGGAACTAACTCCTAAAAAGTAGAAACTGATTAATTAGAAAACTAAGTTGAGTTTCACTTCCTTTATTAATATATAGGTGTATGTAGACATATGTGCATATATATGTGATGTACATATGTATTTTATATATTTGTAGCATATATTTATATGACATTCATATAATATATGCATATGTGTGTATGTACTCTCTATATATTTTTGTAGCATACATGAATGTATCTGTGATATATAAGGTATTTGTATATTTATATAATATGTATATATACATATATACACACACATATATACACGTACATATACATATATGTATATTGTGTGTGTGTGTGTGTATACACACACACACAGACACACATATTCCGTTTCTAGTGAGGCCCCTAAAGGGTAGTTAAATGTCCAAAGGCCGAATATCTTAAAGGAACAAGAAAAGATAAGGACCTGCATAATCTACACATTGGACCTTCTAAGCTTAAACAATTGAGAGTTAACTAGCAACCAATTAATCAGTAAGAATTTATTAATCAATTATTGTGTACTAGGTACTGCAGCAAATACAGAGACACAAATGACAAATCCCTGCCCTCAAGCAGTTTACATTCTAATAGAACTCTAGATTCAGTCCCAATCAGGAAGGCTTCTATTGTATCTCCTTAGCTCCTCCACTTGATACCAGGTATATTTTCTTTAAGAAATAAGGATGTACAAAAATCCAAATTTACAAAACAGACAGATAAAAGGGTACTTATTTGCTTTACAAAAGGGCTCATCCCTTTACAAATGAGCTTACATTTGAACATTTAGATCTTAGTATTTAAAATAAGATTTAGTTTATGGGCAACTTCTTAGAAGTTCATTGGGTTTAAGCTTTTTTGTTTGGTTTCATTTGGTTTGATTTGTGGAGTTGGCTTTTTTTTTTTGGGAGGAGGTAGATCAAGGATCTGTGGTTTCAATTCTATAGAGAATTCCTTCCACCTATACAGATTTGCAAAGAGTGGTCTCTGGGCACTGAAAAGTGAAGTAATTTGCCAAAATAGCACATGTCTGAAAAAGGACTTGAAACCAGGTCTTCCAGGCTCCAAGGCTGGCCCTCAGTCTTCTAACTGAGGTATCAAACTCACTTTCAGGTCTCTCTGGGGCAAAATTCCTGAGTGGGGCCTAAATCATATTATAATTTAATTGGGAAAAGTTTAGCAAAATAAATAAAAATACAATACAGCATAGATAATATTTATTTGCAGTTTGCTAAGTCAATATTCAGCCCTTAGAGAAAGATCCATTGACATTTGAGTTTGATCTCACTGCCAACATACTCCCTGTCTGGAATTAGTAGTAGTAGTAGTAGTAGTAGTAGTAGTAGTAGTAGTAGTAGTAGTAGTAGTAGTAGTAGCAGCAGCAGCAGCAGCAGTAGCAGCAGCAGCATTTATAAAGTTCTTTAAGATTTTCAACATGTATTCAATCCTCCCAGCAACCATGAGAGATTGGTGTTACTATCATCTCCATTTTACAGATACGGAAACTCCTGAGACCCATGGGTTAAGTGACTTAAACAGGGTTACATTGCTAATAACTATCTAAGAAAGATTCAAACTCAGGTCTTCCTGACTACAAGTCCATCACTTCACACCACCAAGTTGCCTCTATATATCTTGATAAGCAAGATATATCTCACCCTAGAAGTGCATGCATTTTTGCATTGGATCATTAGCTGTCTTTCTACAAATTATTCTCAAGATGCATGTGAAGTTTACAAAGGCTCTCCAGATGAAATTTTTTTTTTGCAAGTGAAAAATATGAATTATTGTCCTCATTTTTTATTGTGCTAGGCACGGGAATGGATTTTGCATCTGCTGGCTCTGAGGGGTTTTTTTGTGTTTTTTTTTTTACCACAGCAGGATAGCTGGGTTAAAATCTAAATTCCTAAAGCAATACAGTAATACTTTGAACCATAGTGACATCCAAGACAGATAATGACTTTTTGATGAAGTAAACAGCTCCTCAATGGCAAGAAGAGGAAAACCAAAAACCAGGAGTTTAGTGCAAACTTGCTGCCAGCTCTCCTGCCTGAACACTGATAATAAATGGCTGCAAGCAGTTCTCAGATCTTTGGTGTGAACCTCTAAAAGCAAAACTATCACAATTCACAGTGCTAAGGTGCCTAACAATTTGATATATACATGTGTATGTACAGACACACAGAGACATATATATATATATATATATATATATATATATATATATATCCCCACATATGTACATATACATGTGTATATACATTTATATATGCATGCATATAAATATGTAATATAAATGTAATATACATAATGTACAATATTACATATAATATATACTTTGACATATTACATATAACTAAATATAATATATAATTATGTACTTATACATATACAGGTATGATTAAATGCATAATACAGAAATTATATACATACTATATATAATATAATATTAAATGTTTATATTTAATATAATAAATATGATTAAATATAATATGTATAATTAAATTGAAATGCTATTTTCTAAATACCTTCCATAACATAAGTGGCCTGTATCTTCTTTCAAGACAGAGTATCGGTTTATTTCAAATTTAGAGATACTGGCCTCGATTCAAATTCACGGCAGTTATAGAAACCAATGTTCCGTGCCTTGATTCAGGTGGCAAGCATTAAATCTTTTTCCTGCTGTCATGCAACAACAACTTTAATACAAATTAGCGCTGCCAACCTCAGTTTCCTGAGCTCAGAAGTCCTTGATGCTACTCTCTGAATTTTATTCAGACTTTCACATGGCTTGTGCTCTTCTGAAATTATAGCATCAGACAAGAAACAAAATCAAAATGAAAATACAATTTAATTACTGCAGACTTGGTAGTATAATTTCCCACATATTTCTCCCCTAAAAAATTAAAATCAGGTTGTCTGGGGTTTTGAAAGGATAGGATTGGGGATGGGGGGAAGGGTGGTTACTTTATTAAGGGGAAACTCAATCATCAGTTCACAGAGGATAATTTTCTCAACTAGAATTCAGTTTCTGTGACTGAAATTCTCCCTTCAAATTAACTGTTTATTCTGAATGGCGACCTGTCAATCATTAAGGTCTCAAAATTTGGGTGCCTGTGTCAGTTTATTTCCTGGCTTCTGGGTCAAACTTTCCAAAACAGACAGTGTAATTAAAGGCATGTGGGACTTGAAGTCAGGAGAGTTCTAGGTTCCATGGGATAGTCATATAACCTCTCTGGCCCTCAGTTTCATCATCTGTCAAATGGGGATAATAACATCCATCACAGCTACCTCATAGAGTTGTTGTAAAGACCAAGTGCAGTAATATGTAATAAAGTACTTTATACTATACATGTGTCAACTGTATTTATATGCTACAAATGAAATGTTAAATATATCTAAATGAAATATTTGTTTCTTCTCACTAGATAGCGAAATACAACTACCTCTGAACCTAGGGTTACAAACAACTTTGAGATGAGGTTTTAGTTAGATAGATCCAAGTCACCAAAACAGTATTTGTAACTAAAATCCTTTTTCTCAAAACAAATATCATGAACCAATAAATTCTTAATTGCAACTTCACAGAAACAGTGAAAATATCAACAAATGGTTCAATTCCCAGGATCTCTGAGATTATGTTCAAAATCATGATCAAACGTAAATTTTTTATAGTAATACAAACTCCAGTTTTGAGCTTAATAACTGAAATGGCAACCTACTATTAGTTCCCGTCTCTATTTTTAAACTAATTGGTATCAGTCCAAAACCCAAAATGAACTGCAAATTTAATAAGTTTTATACTCAGTCATGAAAGATCTAAATACACTACTTACAAAGCTTCCAGAATAAAAAGTGCAATGGATGATTAACCTTATATCTACTTACTCCATTTTTATGGAATTCCATTATTAAACTAATAATAAACTAAACCCATTCCATTCTTAAACTAATAATAATAACAATAGCTAACATTCATATAGAACTTTAAGATTTGCAAAGAATTGTATTTGTGCAGTATAATTTAATTCTCCTAACAATCCAGTGAGGTAAGTTCTATTAATATTTGGCATTTATATGTCACTTTAAGGTTTATGAAGCACTTTAAACCTGTTAACTCATTTGACTCTCACAATAATTTTGTGAGATAGGTGCTATTATTATCTCCATTTTACAGATGAGAAAAATGAGGCACAGAGAGGTTAAGTGACTTGTCCAGGGTTACCTAGCTAGGGAGCATCTGAAGAGGAAAAATTGGAATTCCGGTCTTTGTGATTCTCAAGTCTAGCATTCTATTCACTATACAACTTAGCTTCCATATAAAGAGTGCTATTTTTTAGACGTAGGAAAACTATAATTCAATTCTTTTTGTCTGGCTATCATAAGGGGAAAAGCTTAATAACTGGAAGAAAAATAAGGGGGAACCTTGTGACAAATAAGCTTAGAAAAGAAAAACAAGGCCACGTAGTGGCCATGTCCAAAAATGTATGTCTCTGCATCTTGTGTTCACCATTTCATAGGAGGTGGATAACATGCTTCATAATAGATCTTCTGGAGACATAGCTGGTCATCAAATTAACCAGAGTTTTAAGTATGTCAAAGTTTTTTTCTTTACAATACTGATTTTTTTTTAATTGTCCTCTTAAAAAAATCTAAGTTGGAAACTCTACAACTATGTATAAAACTGGGGGTTTATTTTTTTGGGGGGTTTTAAGCAAAAAAAAAAACAACAGTAGCATGAATGCACTGAAAAAAAAACTATCCTCTTGGTTTTGCTCACTATCCCGTCAGTTTATACTAACTCAGGTTCTCTGAAAATTGTCTCTTTCATTGTTTCTTAGGGCACAATATTAGTCCTTTATATTCCTATACCACACTATGTTCAGACAATCCCCAAATGTCTAAGAGGCAATGTAAAGCACCTCTTTGGAGTCCATTTCTTCCCTCTCTCCCATTTTTAATCTCCTCTTCAGGATTAGGAAATTTGCTGTGCTCATGACCATTTCTTCCTCATTATTATTCTCTCTCTTAAGCACTCTTTCTTTCTATCCCTTCATACTCTTTGAAAACATTAAGGTTCTGAAGGAATGCATCTTTTCTCTTCTATTAGAATATTAACACTTTATCATCTGTTTCTTTCAATTGCTCTAATAAATTTATCTTTCTAGGTTTTCCGGACTGCTGTGTTTGTATTTCAAAGATTCTACTTAGCTCTGGTCTTTTCATCCAAAATGCTGCAAAATCCACTATTCCATTAAAGGTCTTTTCTTCTTTCTCTTTTACTTTTTGTAATACTGTATTCCAAGATCTCCTCTAGTTTTTAGTAGAAACTGCCAGGTCTTGTGTGATCCTGACTCTAATTCTTGGCATGTGAAGTGTTTGTTTCTGGATATTTTCCGTACTTTTTCATTGGTGTTGAAGCTCTGGATTTGGGCTATAAAATCTCTAGTTCTTTTCCTTTTAAGGTTCCTTTAAGGATATAATCAGTGCATTCTTTGTATCTCTTTTTGCCCTTTTGTTTAATAGATCTGGGCAGTTTTCATTTGTGATTTCTTGAAAAAAATAGTATTCAGGCCTTTTGTTTTTTTTAATATATCATAGTTTTTAGATTGTTCAACAATTCTTAAATTCTATGTGTGTGGATTATGTATGTGCAGTAAGTATTACTATGTGTGTGGAGGCAGTAAGATTGAAGAGCTGCTCTGATAAAATCCCCAGGTGATGACACATCCCAGGATGGCAACTTTGTAAGCTCCAAGGAGTAGAAGTGGGGAAAGACCAGGTGCAGACCAGCATAATGACATAGAGCTCAATCAACAGCCTAGGCCTGAGGGCCCTGAAGATACCATACTCTGAAACTCAAAACTCCAGGGGAGTTGACCTATTTTCTGAGTCAGTTTTTCATATAACTTATATTTTAATCTATTTTTTCAATCTTTTGATTTTGTTCTAATATTTCTTGCTGTCTCATGAATTCCTTGATTTCTGTTTGATCTATTCTGCTTTTCAGGGGGTCCACTACTTGATTAAGTTTACTACTTTCTCTTCTAAGCTACTTATTCTATTTCCCATTTTTCCCTCTAGAACTCATTTCGCTTTTTTAAATCACTTTCATCATTTCCTTTCATTATTCACATAGTCCTTTTAAAAAATGCATTTTTACCTTTGAGTCTTTGCTTACAATTGTTATAGAATTAGGTTCACAATAATTTTTATACTAATTGGTATGTTCTTTGACTTAGTCATCTCTTCAGCTTTAGTTTCTGAATTGTCACTTTTTGCCTGGGTCAGGCTCCCCTGACATACTTTGGGTATTTGGTCCTGCTTGGTCTCACTCTGGGTTACCTGGGACTCCTTCACTGACCTCAACCACCCAGGGTAAGGCCTTCCCCTGGAGTTTTGAGTTTCAGAGCATCGTATCTTCAGGGCCCTCAGGCCTAGGCTGTTGATTGAGCTCTATGTCATTATGCTGGTCTGCACCTGGTCTTTCCCCACTTCTACTCCTTGGAGCTTACAAAGTTGCCATCCTGGGATGTGTTATCACCTGGGGATTTTATCAGAGCAGCTCTTCAATCTTACTGCCTCCACACACATAGTAATACTTACTGCACATACATCATCCACACACATAGGCTTGCAGGGTAAATGTATACTGTCTGTTCGTGAAGGGACTTGCTCTGCTCGAAGAGCCCCCTTTCCTATTTTCTGTTGGCTTCTGCTTGACTTTTTATATAATTCTTGGTGTGGAGCAGTTGTAGGATTTGATGGGCTATGTATGTGGTAACTAAGTTGTATGCCTCCTGTGGCAACAGCTGTCTTGGCAGGAAGTCCCCAGAAATACATTTTAAAGAAAAGAAAATATACTGATTTCCACTCTTTGAGACTCTTGAGTTTCTTCAGGACTATAAGGATGACTATATGATTGAAATAATGTATCCAAAGTTACAATATGATTAAATTGGGCTAGACATTTCAGTAAGGGCGAAGAATCTGATATTCCTATGCAGAAACAGAGTCTCAAAGTCTAGAAATCATCATTGTTTTTCTTCTTTAAAAACCATTTCTTCTTTCATGATCATCTGGAATCAGTGGACTAGTGGTGTTATTGTTTCCATGCAACACAAACAGTCTTTGAAAAGGCTAGAGATACAAATTAAACAAATTGGGTATGGAAAATTATGACAACTTTGTCATATACTGTTTTAAAATAAGATAAAATACTACAAAAAGAGTTTGATATTATTCCTACCCCCCAGAACAATTATACTGAAGCATGTTAGAAAGATTACATTTATGCTTATGGGGATAAAGCCTTGCTTAGTAGTTTTTCAACCATGTATGACTCTTGGGTGCCCCATCTGGGGTTTTCTTGGCAAAGACACTGTGCTGGTTTGTCATTTCCTTCCCTCATTCATTTTACAGCTGATAAAAGTGAGGCAAACAGGGTTAATTGATTTGCCCAGGCTTACACAGTGAGTAAGCGTCTGAAGCCAGATTTGAACTCAGGCAGAGGAAACTTCTTGACTCCAGGCCCAGCACTCTATGTACTGTGCCACCTAGCCGCCCTAGGAATAATGCTAATGTTTATCAAAAACATTCCATAGAAACCATCTTCCAGAATCTAAAATTTCATCTAGAGAAAAGGCTCATTTCTTAGTACTAAGTGGAAATGTTGCCTGTATAAAGTTTTCTTTGGAAGAGAGGCAAAAGGAGGTAAATTGGGGCCAAATTAAATCATAAATCCAGTTTCTCTTAAAAATGTGTAAGATTAGAATTCTTTACTATACGTAGGAGTGCTCTTGTGTGTCTAGGCAATGTCTAAATCTCAAACTCTCAGTAATGAAGAATGGGATAAGAATGACCAGGAAATAGGTTATAATTCTGTTTATAATTTTATACTGAAGGCTAATGTGGCATGTAAGTGAAAGTTTCTGACCAGATTAGTCATTGGCAGATAAAACTCTACCCAGCCTAGTTTATGAAATAATTTGAAACTCTTTTATTCATCCTGCTAACTGCAATTCTAATCATTAATCAGAATTTAATCATTAGGTATAATATATGAATTTTATTATTGGTAATAATTTTTCTCTGATCTACATCAAGTAAAATGAGATTGATTTATTATTATTTTACCAGTAATAATAATAACAACAATAATGGCTGACATTTAGCTAGCACTGCAAAATGTACTAAGTAATTTATTTACATCATCTCATTTGAGCCTTGCAAAAATCCTGTCAGGCAGCTACTGTAGATATTATTCTCTCCATTTTATAGAAAAGGAAACTGAATCTCAAGGATATTAAGTAATTTACCCAAGGTCACACAGTTAGTGAGTGTCAATGACAGATCATGAATTCAGGTCTTCCTAACTTAAAGTATATCACACTATACTGTATTGTGTTTCTGTATTTAGCTTGGTAGACAAGATGCAGAAGAAATGGCACAGAATAGTGAATAGTGAGCTGGACTTTGTCAGGATCAGTTCAAGGACCACTTCTGACACACACTGGCTGTGTACTTTCTCAGTCTATAAATTGAAGACAAATCTATATTGGTAGAGGAATTTCCTCCCTAGGGGCTCTTTATAATGATAAAATCATAAGTCCAATCAGAAAATCTGTTGTTCATCTTTTGTTCTCGAAGAGGACTTAACAACATTACGAAGGTGATGTCTTGGCTTGAGCCTGGATTGGATTTAAGTGTGGTAGAACTACACAAAGTCATCAGCCTCACTCTCTCCTCCACAGTCATAAGAATCTAGAAGCCAAGACGACTGGCGATAGCCAAAAAAAATTAATATAGTGTGTATGTGTGTGTTTGAGTATATATACATCAGCTAAAAACAGGCAATGCTTAATAGTAATGTCTAAATGTACAAAGAGTTGAGAACAGCAAACCAATTATAGTCTTTTGAAGTAAAAAAAAAAGCACTGAACTCAGTCAGAAATCTGAGTTCATTAGTAAATTTGCCACTTAGTAGCTGTGTGACAAATCTAACTTCTCTCTGCCTTAATTTTTTTATCTATATACCTACCCCTCCAATGATTGTGAGGAAAGTACTGTACTTAGAAAACTTAAAGCCTATATAAATGTGTTGTTCTTATTAATACAGTTTATAATAATAGTAATAATAATTAGGATCAATATCTTCATTGACCAGACCTGCAAAATGTGACAGGACAACATAAGCATGACCTCGCAGAAGATCATAGGTGGGGGCCATGGCAAGGAGGTACAAAAATGTAGAAGTCTCTTCCTAGCTGGGCGTCCAACATATGTCCTCCCTAGTGCCCTGGCTATTCAGCTAATTATATTTGTTCTTTCTGAGACAGATGTAGTCAAAGGATCAAAGGCTGAGGAAGGGTGGGCATGAAAGGAACAGATTCTGTGAGATTGGGAGAAAAAGGAGGGGAAAAACTAAGAAACACACCTATAAAATAAGCAGGGATAAGAAATGTCAAAGATCACATTTTTAAAAATATATGTTTTGAGTCTTTTTCTCCCGTCTTCATTGCAGAGAATTTCCACAAGCCTTTTATAGAAAGAGAATAACCATACCATCATTAACAACTTTTCTTCCTCTTCTTAAATTTTGGTCCTCCCCTCAAAGAACTGCATAGGTCCTTACTGTTCCAATTAACTCAATGATCTTTACTTGCTTTTTCATTTAGATGTTTACACTAACCAGATCTATCAGTCTCAAAATCTCAGTGGTAACTGGCATTCAGGCCTTAGCCATGGTCTGTGTGTGAGGTTTCTGTTTATATTTCTACTACAAAAGGCAATCATTTGTTAGTTTCAATAATACCCTCTTGCCTTGATTGCAAGGGTCAGTTATGACAGGGTAGGCTGAGCCTAGGTCATTGATGCAGAATGAAAGATGAGTACAATAAAAACATACCTGTCGAACATATTTGAAGAAATGGAAACACATGTATTTTTACATGATGTCTTCAGGTTTTTGTTATTCCACAAGTTTAGAACTCTCTTATTTGGCATTCAGAATATATGTCCCCATTGAGCCAGTATTATAAATGACATTTAGGGTCCCAGGCCAAGTCACCGATTTAACTCATATGAGCACTGAAATATCACAGAATTACAAAGATTAGAGATAGAAGGTAGCTTATTTTACAAATCACTGAGAAGTTAAGTAATTTTCCCAAGGTCAGAAAATTCGTAATTAATGTCAGTGTTGGGATCTAGACCCAGGTTCCCTCACTCCAAGGCCAGTATTTCATATCATTACTATTAACTTGAATTCTGGGTCTTGGGGACTAGAGTTATGCGATATATTTTAAAAAGGTAGATAATACTAGCATCTACCTCCAGGGTTGTTGCGAGGGTCAAATGAAATCATATTTGTAAAGCACTTAGCACAGTATCTGGAACATAGTAGGTACTTAATAAATTTTTGTTTCCTTCCTTTCTATTTGTTGTTGTTTAGTCATTTTTTTCAGTCATTTCTGACTCATTATAACCCCTTTTGTAGTTTTCTTGGCAAATGTACTGAAGTGGTTTGCCATTTCCTTCTCCAGCTCATTTTACAGATGAGGAAACTGAGGCAAACAGGATTAGGTGACTTGCCCAGGGTCACACAGTTATTAAGTGTCTGAGGCCAGATTTGAACTCATGAAGAGATATCTTCCTGACTTCCAGGCCCCATACTCTATCCGCTGTGCCACCTAGCTGTCTTACCCCCTATAGGGGAAACAAAGTTTCTGGAGGAGAGGAAGCTTTTACTAAAGAGCATTGGAATGGCAAGAAATCACGGCTATGTCATTAACTTCCTGACCTGAGTAAGTGAC
>NW_027555923.1:0-25386 GCF_003287225.1 Phascolarctos cinereus
AGTTGTGGTATATGAATGTAATGGAATACTATTGTGCTATAAGAAATGATGAACAGGCTGACTTCAGAAAAACCTGGAAAGACTTATATGGTCTGATGCTGAGTGAAGTGAGCAGAACCAAGAGGACTTTGTACACAATAACAGCCACGTTATGCATGACTAATATTGTTAAACTGAACCTTCTCAGCATTAAGGATCTAAGACATCTCCAGAGGCCTCGGATGGAAAATGCTGTCCACATCCAAAGAAAGAACTATGGAAGTCGCTATCACTTATTTTTACCTTCTGTTGAGTTTTGTTTCATCTTTCTGATGGTTCCTCCTATTGGTTTTAATTTTTACTTACAACTTCACTAATGTGAAAATATGTTTAATAGGAATGTAAATGTAAAGCCTATATCAGATTGTGCACCGTCTTGGGGAGGGTGGGGGGAGGAAGGGGAGAAAATTTTCAACTCAAAAGCATATGGAAGTGATTGTTGATAAATCAAAATAATAAAATTTTTTAAAAAAGAAATTAAAAAAAAGTCATCGAAGTCAGTGGCAAGACAATGTCAAGAGGAACCAGTTGTGACCCAGGATGCATTGAATGACTTGGTGTCTTTGGTGTCTCACAAGTCTAAGCACTCTGAAGTGCCAGTTTCAGTTACCTTCATAGACTTTGGAACAAATTGTTTCTCATCCACCTTTTTTTTGCTGGGGAAGCCTTCACATACTTGGGGTAGACACACTCAGCCCCCATTTCTGCCTAACTCACTGATGGGTTTCAGCCCATCTCTTACCCTCAAGTGATTTGTCTCCTCTCCCAAGGTTTACTGAGGTGTTGGATGCTGTGCATGCTATACCTTCTTGGAGCCACCAGTGAGGGTTGAGCGCTAGATTGACAGCAAAGATGAATGAGCAGCCCCGAAAAGGGATTGGCCATGCTCACACCAGAGGTGCTAGTCCTTAAATACTTTATATACCCATAAGATACTTAGTGCTAAACATTAAGAGAGGGAAAGGGAAGGGAATACACATTTATATAGCTCCTATTATGTGCCAGGATCTGTGCTAAGTGTTTTACAATTTTCATCTCTTTTGGTTCTCACAAGAATCCTGAGAGGTGGGTGTTACGATTTACCCCATCTTACATAGAGGAACCTAAAAAAAAGAGGATAAGTGACTTGTCCAGGGTCATGCAGTTAGTAGGTGTTTGAGGTCAAATTTGAACTCAGGCCTTGCAGAGTCTAGGCCCACTGTTCTATCACTGTACCACCTAGCTGCACTAGGAATACAAATGAAGTAGAAAGAAAGTCTCTGTCTCTTTCCCTCCGATTCTATGGGAGAAGACAAAACCAAAGGAACTCAAAGTTGGGGGAAGGCAAATGGAAGGGGGTAAAGGGGATACCTATGAAGGAGCATAATAGAGAAACTATGCAGGGCTAAGAGGGCATCCTAGAGAGGAAAGAAGACAAGTGTGGCCTAAGTGTCCACCTTAAAATAAATATCCTTAGAGAAACCATCCAATAAGAAGGAGAAGGCTACAGGGGTGGAGGGTACTTCCAATGTGATAAATCCTACGGTGAAGTGAACTTCCAGGATGAGGAAGTTTCTGAGATGTGGTAGAGGAAATCCCAGAGGAGAATTTGGATGCAGCCTAGAAAGGTAAAAAGGTCCAGCCTCTTCAGATATTTTTGGCTCCTTTCTTTATCATCCAGAGGGATCCCAACCCATCCTGGGTTTGTATGGGACACAGTACAAATAGAGGTTAAACATAGACACCTATTGCATGGCCACATTGAAGACAGGGCCTATTGGCCAGAGAGGTCCAGCCAAATGGTTCAATCCTATTAGCATGATATTCAGTGGTCCAGTTTAGAGAATAGAACAGCAGTAGCCAGGCAAAGAATGAAGAAAGTACAGGGATGGAAACATATACAAAGACCTAACAAGCATATCTGAACCTGCCAATAACAACCAAGAGAGCCTACATAAAATATAATGGGCAATAGTGTTTCCAAGGGAACCATGTGATCTGCACGATCTTTCTCCCAGTAAAGAGGTGGTGGATCATGGGTGTAGAATGTTACATACTCCATCAGATGGGGTCATTTTATTTGTTGATTTTTGATTAGCTATTTCTTAAAGGCAGAATTATCTTAAGAAGGTTATTTAAACCTAAATTTGGTATGAATTTTAAGTTTTATTCATGAAATATTTGAAATAAAGTGATTCTGTATACAAAGCTAATCCACCCATATACAGATCAAACCCATGATATTAGTCATAGTATGTTCATGACAACTGAGCCAACCAGTTACACATTTATTTCATTCATATAATTATAAAAGCAATGGAGAACTCATACTTTCCTCCCAAATAAATGACAGATCAATCCTATTTTAAGTCTTTTAAAATATAATTGAGAGATTAGTGGGATTCAGGAATCATAATCATTTATATCTGTAAAAATGCATTAATGGGCAGTTAGCTGGCCAGTACATGGAGCATTGGGCCTGAAGGTGGGAAAACTCTTCTTCTTGAGTTCAAATCTAGCCTCAGACTCTTATTGGCTATGTGACCTTAGGCAAGTCACTTTACCCTATTTGCCTCAGTTTCCTCATCTGTAAAATCAGCTGGTGAAGGAATGGCAAAATCACTCCAGTATCTTTACCAAGAAAATCCCAAATGGGGCCATGAAGAGTCAGACATGACTGAAAAGACTGGACAACAACGTCCATTGATATTTCTAGAAATTCAAACCGAGTCTCATGATATGACTTAGTTTTTTTTTTTCCATCAAGAGACAGTTGCCTCATTGCAAACTATTTCTGGTCTTTCTAAGTCTAGCAGGACATCAGGGATAATGTCCCTGAAGGTGGTGCCAGGACTATAACAGGCAGCATTCCAAGAGGGCTGACTTCCAGCCAAATGAGAATAGCATGATTGTGCTGAGACAGTACAGCAACTGTTAGATTGTTCTACTCTCTCAGTCGTTGTGCCTCCACTGAGAACGTGGTGTTTACCAATTTGGAGCACCACAAATCACCAGAGAAGCCAAGAGCAGGATCCCTGTTAATTTATGTGGGAAAGAACAAGTAAGTATGCAGAGAGTGGTCCTTCTTTTTCCTTCTTTCCTTTCCTTTCCCTTCCTTCCCTTCCCTTCCTTCCCTTCCCTTCCCTTCCTTCCCTTCTTTCTTCCCTTCCCTTCCCTTCCCTTGCCTTCCCTTCCCTTCCCTTGCCTTCCCTTCCCTTCCCTTCCCTTCCCTTCCCTTCCCTTCCCTTCCCTTGCCTTCCCTTCCCTTCCCTTCCCTTGCCTTCCCTTCCCTTCCCTTGCCTTCCCTTCCCTTCCCTTCCCTTCCCTTGCCTTCCCTTCCCTTCCCTTCCCTTCCCTTCCCTTGCCTTCCCTTGCCTTGCCTTCCCTTCCCTTCCCTTCCCTTCCTTCCCTTCCTTCCTTCCCTTCCCTTCCCTTCCTTCCCTTCCCTTCCCTTCCCTTCCCTTCCCTTCCCTTCCCTATTTTTCCTTTCACACACACACACACACACACACACACACACACACACACAACACTTATTTTTTCAAGGAGGTCACTAGACCTGTGATCTCAGAGTAATGGAGTTCTTGCAAGGAAGAGTTCCCACTGCTAAGGCAGATCAGCATCTGCTCTGCAAATTATCTGCTTAGACAGCTTCCTGAGCACAGAGCGGTTGAAACTGTTGCCTAGGTGTCACACCAATCAATACGTGTCAGAGGCATACCTGAACTAGGTCTTCAGACACCAAGTCTATCTATTATGTCATGATAGCATTCTTTACATATTAACATGCATTGTATATAATATGCTTATACAAAAATTTAGATATCTCTATATAGATAAGCATGTGTATATAATGTATCAGTAGATGCCACATATTCATATATGACACTTATCATTCATTATTGTTGTTTGTCCTTCATTTTCGAGGAGGACCAATGACCTCACACATGATGTCTTGATCTTGAGTGAATTGGATTTCAGTGAGGCACAGTTGCAGAAGTCATCAGCCTCCTTCTCCCTATGAGAGCATGGCATAATAAATAGTCCTTTGGCCTCAGAATTCAGTAGAAGTAGCTCAGGCACACACCAACTGTGTGATCCTAGGCAAGGCTGAACTCTCAGTGTCCCAGACAACCAGCCGACCAGGTTGCAGAAGAGGACCTCACCTGCAATTTCAGATGGTGTTTTCTCACCTGAAGTTCCTTATAGCAATAAAACCACAAGTATGGTCTATCTGTTTGTCAGTCTGTCAATCTGGCTGGCTGTCTCCAAAAGTTCTTTTATTCGACTAATCCCTTAAGTCAAAATAGTTGATATAATGGCCCCATAGGTAGATGTATAGATAAAGTCAATATCAACAATGTTGGGATACAGTGAAAGGAAGAAAGATGATCAAAGAGCCCTATAATATTGCCCATATTTTTAAAGTTTAGAAAGTCAAGTATGGGATTTGTTAAAAAGCATAGGAAATTAACCTGGAGAAAAACAACTGTAATTCATATTAAATATGTTTGCATATGTACTGCTTACATATGTGTGCACACACCCATGTTACAATATTGTGACATGTATGTGTATGCACACATATACACATGTACACATGTTGCACACATACATATATGTGTGTGTATACACACACAACCATACTAGTATTTTTTATGAAGGACAGCTAGGTGGCACAATGCATAGAGTGCTAGGCCTGGAGTCAGGAAGACTACTCTTTCTGACCCCATCTGGGGTTTTCTTGGCAAGTGGTTTGCCATTTCTTTCTTCAGATCATTTTATAGATGAGTAACATGAGACAAACAGGGTTTAGTGACTTGCCCAGGGTCACAGAGCTAGTAAGTAGCTAAGCTGGATTTGAACTCATGAAGAGAAGTATTTCTCCTTCCCAGCCAAGTGCCCTAACCACTGTGCAACCTAGGAGCCCCATGTGTTGGGGATTTTAAGACAAAAATCAAGCATCCTTTGGCCTCAAGAATGTCATACTCGGGAAACTGGGGTGTCATGTGAGAGATGGAAGGAAGATGAAGGTACTACATGTAGTAAATGTGTTGGGTGTGGAGGTGCTCTCCTGTGGGCCATGCTACAGGGAAGGTCTCAGTAGGTATATAAATGTGAGTATAGTAAATCTGAACTACAGGAGGGCTAAAACTGATCTTGTGTCCACATTAGGTCTGCCAATAACATGTAAGCTTCTACGTTGATCTTGTATTCAGATTGGGCCCAGTGAGAGTGGCTGCTACACTTCCAATTTGGGTAGAAGTTGAGGGAGAGAGAGAGAGAGAGAGAGAGAGAGAGAGAGAGAGAGAGAGAGAGACAGACAGACAGACAGACAGAAGACAGACAGACAGGGAGGGAGGGAATGGAGGGAAGGAGAAAGAAAGAAAAGAATGGAGAGGAAATGGAGGAAAAAAGATAGAGAGTGACAGAAAGACAAATATGAGACAGGAGAGAGGATAAAATGGGGAGAGAGGAAAGAGAGAGGCAGAGAAACAGAGAGATAGAAAGAGGGAGAAAAAGGGGTGAGGGAGAGAGGATGAAGAGAAGGAAGGAGAGAGAGAGACAGAAATAGAAAAGGAAAGAAGGGAGGAAGGAAGGAAAGAGTGAATGGAAGTATATACCAAGTAAATGTAAAATATTTTCTGTAGTGGAGAGAAAGGATTAGAAACTGGGGGAATTAGGAAAGGCCTCATGTAGGAAGTGGTGCATGAGCTCAGTTTGAGGGAAGTTAGACATTCTCTGGTACAGAAGTTAAAGGGAGGAAATTTCTGGCACAGGGCATAGCCCTTGCAAAAGTACAGAAGTGGAGCAGCGGGGCAGGGGGTGGAGGAATGCAATTCTCTGTCCAGGAAATATGGAGCAATTTAAAAGAAATAGGGAATGCCACAAGGCAAAGAGGAGCCTGATTGTGAAAGTTTTTCAGTGCCCAGCAAGGTCATTTGCATTTTCCCCTAGATTCCATAGGAAACTACTGAATATGTTGGAACTGGGAAGTCAAGTGGCCAGATGTGGATTTTCAGGGAATCACTCTGGTGCCTATGGAGAGAATGCACTGGGTGAGGGAGCTACCTGGAGCTCCCTAAGACCAACAGGGAGGTTATTGCAATCTCCAGGGTGAGAGGTAATGAGAATTTGAATGGGCATTGGGAATTCGGGAGTAAAATGAAGCAAATGGCTATGAGAGATGCTGGAAATTGATGATGAGATTAGGAAATCCAGGATGAATGCATAGATGTAATAGAATAAATACATTAGTCATTGGAGTTCAAACAGAAAGAAAGAGCAAAAAGACAGATACAGACAGAAAGAGAAGGAGGGAAGCAGGGTGGGGGGAGAGAATTAACAGGCATTCATTCCAGGAAAAAAAATGTATTTAATTCAAAGGCCTTGATGGGAATCACCTTAACTAAAATCATCTAATAATCTTATTTCACTTAACCAGTGTTGAAGGACTTATCCTCCCAAAATTGATCATAAGAGAAAATTCTCACTTCCAGTAGCTTCACTAACACTCAAGCTTTGAATTGGCCCAACCATTCTGAAAAGTAATTTGGAATTATTCTTTGATATCCTTTGACAAAGAGACCTCACTGGTAGATATATTCTACAAAGCAACAAATGTTAACCTATAGACACACGGAATTTGTAGTAGCACTTCTTGTTGTAGCAAAAGAAAAAAAACAAAAACAAAAACCCCCCTTATAAACCAAGTCCTTAGCATGAAATCAAGGAATGGCTAAACACATTGGGGGCACACAAATGTAATGGCATATTATTCTGCTCTAAATGATGAATATGAAGGAAACAGAATAGAAAGAAGTCATATAATCTGACAGAAGAAACACTAAATGAGTAGAACTGAAGAAATGATATATGCAATGACTATAACAACGACAATATGAATAGTGACAACAAATATATCCAAATTGAAGGCTGGGAAGTGATTCCTAGCTTGGCCTCAAAACAAGAAAAGACAAGCCCTCTCACTGAATCTTTGTTCCAAAGAGATAAGACTGTGGGGATAGTGCTTGTCATAAAATGCCATACTTTCTCAAGTATTGGCTGGTTTTTTTGAAACCTTTCCCCTCTTTAAAAAAAAAAAGTATATTAAAAGGAATGTTTTTCAGGAAGGCAGAAGTGGAGAGATATACTGGGAAATCTAGGGGATCTGAAAGGAAAAGATGTGCAAAAATGATTTGAATTTAAACTTTACACCCAAACCTTATAATGGCAAGAATTAAAGTCCTGCAACCTTCTTGTGCATATAAGGAGATTTCTACCAAGTTATATGTCATCTTGGCATCTTGTGTGAAGGTTGGAGAATCAGACTGATCAGGAAGTGTTTTATTGGCAAACTCTTACATGAGCAAAAATTTAAACAATAATAATAGCTAGAATTTATATGTTGCCTACTATGTGTCAGTCACCATGTTAAGTGCTTTACAAATATTATCTCATTGATCCTTTCAAAAACCATGGGAGGTAGGTGCTATTATTATTGCCATTTTACAGTTGGGACAACTGAGGCAAATAGTGGTTAAGTGACTTATTCAAGGCCCCCAATCTGGAAAGTGTCTGAGGATGTATTTGAACTCAGGAGTTCCTGACTTCAGGCCCAGTGCTGTATGTGCTGTAACACCGGGATGCCTAGAGGCCATTAAAATGTAACTCCACTGACTCATCATGAAATGAAGGTGATCAAAGATATTCAAACGCTCTGTCACCAGGCACAATCCAGAATGATTTTGAGTATGGGGTCACAAATGGACTGCACATTTGTTAAGTGAAAACCAATGTGGTGCAATTAGGAAAGGCTTTCGTCACATTAGCTGCATGGCAGTGAAATGTTCATTTACATCAAACCTCAAGGATGATTGATGTTTCCCTACACCACACCCAGGTTCTGATTTGGGTCATTAGAGAATTGTCCACACCAAGAAGTGAAGTGACCATATGAAATAGAAGCCAGTAAAGGACCATGCATAACAATCTTTTGCCTCCCT
The DNA here is from genome assembly GCF_003287225.1 of Phascolarctos cinereus. NCBI lineage: Eukaryota > Metazoa > Chordata > Mammalia > Diprotodontia > Phascolarctidae > Phascolarctos > Phascolarctos cinereus. Next base: position 8,025 of record NW_027555923.1, read on the forward strand.
AAGGACCCAACACATTATTCAAAAAGTCTTATGTGCTGAGAATGAATACAAACTATAGTTTTCTTTTTTAAAATGTATTTCTCCTTTGCTCCATAGGTCACTGGATAAAAGATTCAGGAAATGTCTAACTTTACCGTTGTGAATGAATTCCTCCTCGTGGGGTTTTCTGATACCCGAGAGCTGCAGATTGTATATTCTTTGCTTTTCTTACTGATTTTCTTGGTGACCCTGTTGGGGAATCTGCTTATTGTCATCATTACCACTATTGACAGGTGTCTTCACAACCCCATGTACTTTTTCCTTAGGAATCTGTCCATGGTGGATGCCTGCTACATAACAGTCATTCTCCCTAAAGCATTTACCAACTCTCTGTTGAACACCAGGGCTATTTCAAAGAGTGAGTGTGTGGCCCAGATCTTTCTTGTAGTTTTCTTCATCTATGTGGAGTTGACCTGCCTCACCATCATGGCCCGTGATCGCTATGTGGCTATATGCCACCCACTCCACTACACGGCGATCATGAGTCCTCGAGTCTGCATGCAGATGACCTTGACATGCTTACTCACTGGCCTCCTCTATGCAGGGTTCCATACTGGTTACACATTTCGATTGCCTTTCTGCCATTCCAATGTGATCCACCAGTTCTTTTGTGACATCCCCTCTTTACTCAAACTCTCTTGCTCTGAGACCTTCAGTAATGAAATACTTATAGTTGTCTCTGGCCTGGGTGTTGGGGTGGTTGCTTTACCTTCATCATTGCTTCTTACATTGTATATTTCCACTGTGATGAAGTTTCCAGTGAAAGAAGACCGAAAAAAAGCCTTTTCTACCTGCATCCCCCACGTCACTGTTGTATTAGTGTTTCTGATTTCAGGCTTTTACGTGTACCTTCGGCCATCTTCATTTTCTGCATCCATTGAGGACATGATTCTTTCTGTGTTCTACTCTGTAATACCACCCTTTTTGAACCCTATCATATACAGTCTAAGGAACAAGCAGATAAAGGAGGCTGTGAAAATACTGCTAAAGAGAAATATTTTTTTTCTAGAAGATAACAAAAACTATTAATCTCTCTAACTTTTCCAGTATTCTTACACTTTACATGGACATTTTTTACACTTTTCCCTCTATATATTCTGTGATCCACTAACAGTGACTTTTTGCTGTTCCTCCTACACAACAATCCATCCGTTGACTATGGGCATTTTTATTGACTGTCCTATATATCTGAAATTTCCCTTTTCTTCATCTATGCCTCCTGGCTTCCCTAGCTTCCTCCAAGTGGAAGTGCAAATCCCATTTTCCACAGGAGGCCTTTCTTCTTCACTTCCTTCACTACTAGTGACTTCTCTTTGATCCTACCCCATTAACCTATCTATATCTATTTGTAAATAGTCATTTACATGTTTTCTCCCCTATCAGAATATGACCCATTGGAACATAAAAAGGAAAGTGATTTTCCTTATTCTTCCACAGAAGAATCTCCTTTGAAATCTCCTCTTTGCAGCACTACGGTGCATATTGACCCATCACTGGCTTTTTTCAGAGCTAGAGCTAGTCATTTCTGCCCCCCTCAGGGATGACATCATATCTATTCTTCCCCACTCCAGCAGTGCTCCTTGGTTGAGAACATTCAATCAAGATTCAAATTTCTACATTTTATTCCTTTGTTTTAGGGATGAAATTATTTTCAAGTCAAGTCAAAAAGTCATTGCCTTTCCTGTTTGGGGAAGAAAGAACACTCCAGCAAATGTCTGCTTAATTGAAGCCCTTCCTTTCACTAATATATAAGCCTCTTTGTCAGGATTATCTTCTGTTTTCCTGTTTCTTCATCTCCTCTTTCAGTCCACATGTCATTTATTCTACTACAAGGTCAGATTTACTTATGTTTCCCCCTTACATTGATCTTCACCCAAATTGGCTCCACTGTGATTCCTAAAACTGGTTTCTGGTTTATCTAATACAAGTATATCTTCTTAGTATACCATGCAATCCTCATACCCCTACGTTTATGCATCCCATTTCTTTTAAATAAAGTGCATGCATCTTTATTTCCAGTCATAGGCTTAATGCCATGGCATTCTCGACATTTTCCATTCATAGGATTTATTCAATGAATTCTTAGTGATACCTATGAGGTCAAATGCACCTTCTAGAATTAGGAACTCCACTCCATGTAACTTATCTTTTAAATCATGAACAAGCATAGACTAATAATAACACTACATGACATTTATATAGCACTTCAAGGTTTGCAAAACACTCTTTAAATATTATTTAACTTTATCTTCAAAAGAATTTGTTGCTGTTGTTGTTGTTTGTTGTTGTGGTTGTTGTGTCTGACTCTTCGTGACCCCAGTTGGGGTTTTCTTGTCAAAAATGCTGGAGTGGTTTGCCATTTCCTTGTCCTGCTCATTTTACAGATGGAGAAACTGAGGCAAGCATGGTTAAGTGACTTGCCCAGGGTCACACAGTTAGTAAGTTTCTGAAGTCAGATTTTAATTCAGGAAGATGAGTCTTCCTGAGTTTAAGCCCAATACTCTATCCACTACTCCACCTAGAAAAGTAAGTGCTATGCTTCTAGGGCTGTATCCCAAAGACATCATGAAAATGGGAGATGGACCCACATCTATAAAAATATTTACAGCAGCTTTTTTCGTGGTGGCAAAGAATTGGAAATTGAGAGGATGCCCATCAATCGGGGAATGGCTGAACAAATTGTGGTATATGGATGTAATGGAATACTATTGTGCTATAAGAAATGATAAGTAAGAGGACTTTAGAAAAACCTGGAAAGACTTGTATGGTCTGATGCTGAGTGAAGTAAGCAGAACCAGGAGAACATTGCACACAGTAACAGCCATGTTGTGTGATGACTAATAGTGATAGACTTAAGGATCTAAGACATCTCCAAAGGCCTCATGACGGAAAATGCTATCCACATCCAAAGAAAGAACTATGGAGTCTGAATGCAGATCAAAACATATTATTTGCTATTTTTTTCTTCTGTTGTGTTTTGTTTCCTCTTTCTTATGGTTCCTCCTATTGGTTCTAATTCATACTTACAATATTACTAATGTGAAAATATGTTTATTGGGAATGTATATGTATAGCCTATATCAGATTGCACATTGTCTTGGGAAGGAGGGAGGGAGGGAGGGGGATAAAAATTTAAAACTCAAAAGCTTATGGAAGTGATTGTTGACAAAGCAAAATACATTAATTAAAAAAAAGAAAGTAATTGTTGTGACTACCCCTATTTTACACATGAAGAAACAGAGATAGGCAGAGATTAAGTGACTTGTCCTGGGTCATAGAACTGGTAAGTGTCTGAGGCTGGATTTAAACAGAACCTGGAAAATAATGCACTCAATGACTATAACAAGGTAAACAGAAGTTACAACAACCGAAGTCACTGAACACTGTGTAGAATAGTCAAAATTGTCCCCAGACAGTCAGGTGACTACTAGTTTTCTCAGGCCATCCTGAGGGGCTAAAGTTTCTAGTACTGTTGCTTGTGAGCCCCCACCAGTGTGCTTCTCATTAATTGTCAACCTGTACTCTCAATTAGATTTTAGAAAAGCATGTTCAGTGATAGGATAATCATTATGGCCAGATAGAAATTATAGGAATCCTCTCCCACATAGAAATTCTTAAAGGCAAAATATCTCAGGTGGAGAAGTTGGAAAACAAGGTAAATCAAATACCTTTGAAATGTTTTAAATGTGAAGTTTTAAAAAACATAATAAGCAATCCACTTCAAATAAAAGATAGCATTTTTAAAAAACGGTATACATTAATGCAGCATATCAAAAATGTTGAAGCCAAGCTTGTTTCCCAAACAGCAAAGAGAAATTCTCAGAAAGATCTTGCTTGGAGCAAAGGAGTCATTGAATATAACCAAATAATGTTGCCTAGGACTGAAGAATACTATAGATGAGACAAGAGATAGAGAAGGCTGATACTAGATACAATACTCTCCCTTTATAAAACCTCAGCTATAGAGTCCCTTATGGCAAAGAAACATGATAGAAATTAAAAGGCTGATAATGAACATATAACATCAACCCTTATAGATCAAGATGTAGAAACACAGGCAAGTCAAAAGAAAAATGGAGTTATCCAATCCATACATATGTTACCTTATGATATTGTAGAAAAGTTCTTCTTTCCATGAATGTAGTTCATTGTTGACTAATAATTAATAATCCTCCAGCTTTTGTTGAGATTATGTTATTATGCTACTTAACTACTAGCGTTACTATTACTAGCACTGCATTATTTGAACTTTATAAATTATTGTTATTGTTGTTGTCGTAGTCGTTATTGTCATCATAGCTTGTACTGTATTCTGCCACATTTAAAGCAACCTATCAAGAAATGCTTTCCCTAGTGTATGTGTTTTCTATATTTTACTATTAAGGTCACATGTGATGTGCTCAGAGAAGTTGTCAGGTTCAAATGAGATAATGAGTGTAAATCACTTTGCAAACCTTAACACACTATATAAATTCCAATTGCCATTATTATTATTAACCTCTAGTCATCAGGGCTCTGCTCTGCTCATCATTCTATTCTTGAGCCTCTTACCGTACTGCTGCTTGAGCTCAAGCAATGTTTATTAAGCAATACAATCACGTTCTGGCAAATGTTTAATGACTGCTCTACAGAAAAAAAAATGTATGCACCAACACTTCTAATTTTAATCAGTATTATCAACATTTCCTGAAGTCTAAGCAATGTGAGAGGTGCACATTTAGAGACATCTCCCTCTCAAGTGGTCGTATGAACTATTTGTACCCACTCTGTGGTAAAGTCTTTCAAGCTCATGTTGCTCTGATCAGCCACAGCTGGACACACTCTACATTGATCCCCAGCCTATGATGTCATTTTGGTCCTTGTTGGACATGAAAGACGAATACCAAGTCTAAGCAATCACCAAAATAACGAATCAGATTCTGATTTGTAATAGTTGCTGCTTTCTGAGATTTAAATGTTGACAGTGTAAAATTAACTGTCTCTTGCAGGTCAATTAGATCTGGCTTCAACACATCCCTGGATGTCTCACTATACGAGGGTCAGGTAGGTGGTGCAGTGAATAGAACACCTGTAGTCAGGAAGACCTGGGTTCAAACCCAGTTTCAGACACTTACTAATTGCATGATTCTGGGCAAATCACTTAACTGTGTTTCCCTTAGTTCCTCATCTGTAAAATGAGCTGCAGAAGGAAATGGCAAACCATTTCTGTATCTTTGCAGAAGAAAACTCTAAATGGGATCACAAAGAGTTGGACATGTCTCAAACGACTGAACAACAAAACCACTATGTGATTTTCAGAGGACGAAATAGTTTTGACTGTAGGGACAAATGTAACATCTGTTTTGAGTGTCAGAGACTGTGGAAATAATTGTCACTTCTTTAAAACCTAGGTCAGTGCTGAGATAAAGCAAATGACAAACTGAAAAAAAAATTTGTGCTGACAGATCAAAAAGTCATTTGAGAAAATGATTTGATGTCAAACTACTTCTCCCTATGGAGTCCAGGAAAGGGTACATGTTTTATGTGCAATCCGTTAGAGTCTGTGAAGAATCTGCAAAAGATAGAAAAAGTGTGGTTGAGAGATTTCTTTCTTGCGACACATTATTTTTATGAAGAAATACTAGAGTCATCAAAGGCAACTGCTGAGAAAACTTTTGATAAAAAAGATTCTATGAGAAGTTTAATAGAACTGAAATCATTTCTTGTGACTTCTAAAGAGAAGAAAAATGGGATAAAAGGAACAATTTTGAAAAGGTAGAGTGAGAACATTGTTTAAGGATATTAATCAGCATAAGTAAGTGAAGAAGAGTCAACAACTGTTTTCATAAGGGTTTGAGGTGATTCTGGTTATGAAATCAATCATAGATAAAGTATTGTAAATAATTACATGTCTTTATGTTAATTACTGTTTTCATTTGTTAACACATTATATATATTCAGTAATTTTAACATGTGTGTAATTATAGATAATGAGAATATTTACTGTTAGGAAAGAAATGTTCTCCATTTGGTCAAATAATTAATTGTTAATAATCTGGAGTGATTATTATATATCAAAGCAATCAATAGTTTGCAATTTTATTGATTTGAAATAAATCAATCATAATCCTATATTGTGATGCAATGCAAAAGATTCATAATTCATGAAAGGACTCATAATTACTCTAGACCTCAGGAAGATAAACATAAGAGAGTAAGGAAAAAAAATTGTCAAGAGATTGTCAAGTGGCCAGATGAGGTTAGGTTACCTTTAAATGAGTGTGATTGGACACTAACTTCAATTAACCCTGACATTCTATGTGTATATAGGGGTGGGCAGAGGAGGCTGCAGATTGTCCCTTCACTAAACTGTTAAGTAAGATTTGTGCTATTCAGTGAACATCTAAGTACTAAGTAACTGTCACAAAGAAGGAGGTTGGCGTCATCAAGAACATGTCATAGAATATTTTCTGGAGACCAGATAATGAAAAGTATTGGACATGTGGGGATCAAGTGTACAATGAGTATATATTGTCAGATTCAGTCACTATGTCAGTCAATCAATTTGATTGGCTTTTTCTTTATAAGAAGGGAGAGTCCAATTGTTATGGGACACATCCCAAAATGACTGATTTACAAAAACAAAAGTCAATAATAAAAGTAATTTTAAAATAAAGAATATTGGATTCCAGAATAATTCTATTTTCCTTATTTTACTAAAACGGGTATTAGTTGGAGACAGGGTGGTATAGAGGATTGAGTTCAGCCACCGCTGACACTGATTGGGTCCTTAGACTAGATACATAATTTCTATGTGCCTCCAGCAACTCCTTATCTACTCAGTCTAAGGCCTCACCTGCTAAGTATAGAAAGATTGCATCTGCGATGGTGAAGGGAGTTACATCATTAGGAATGAAATACGAATCTTTTGCATTGCATTGTATTAAACTGGTAGAGTATGGGAGCACTTCAAATATAATTTGCCAGGGTTTTAACAAAACATCTGATAAAGATTCTCATTTTATTCTTAAGGAAAAAAATTGAGAGAGAGAGATGAACATGATGACGATGAGTCCAATTTTAAACAGAGTCAATTGTAATGGTCCAATGTCATCTAGGAAGGAGATCTATAGAGGAGTGCACCAGTGATCTGTATTTGGCGCTACGCTATTTAACATTTAAAAAACATCAGTGACTAAGATTAAGGAACAGGTTATAGGCATGCCTAATTTTCAGATTTTACAAATAGATGGTGCAGCTAGGTGACACAGCAGGTACAGCCATGAGTCTGGACTCAGGAAGATCTGAGTTCAAATTCTGGCCTCAGACATCTATTAGCTGTGTGATCCGGGGCAAGTCACTTAATCCTGTCTGCCTTAGTTTCCTCATTTGTAAAATGAGTTAAAGAAGGAAATGGCAAACAATATTCTCCAAGAAAACCCTAAAATGGATAACAGAGTCAGGATGATTGAAATGATTTAACAAAAGCAACAACAAATGGATAGCTATCATACATGATGGCAGAAGCATAATCCAAAAATGTTTTGGAAAAAGACATTTGGTTGAATTAAATAAATTTAGGGGTGGCAGCTAGGTGGTACCTTAGATACAGCACTGAGTCTAGGGTCAGGAGGACCTGAGTTCAAATCTGACCTCAGACCAGACACTTGACACTTACTAGTTGTGTGACCCTGGGCAAGTGACTTAACTCCAATTGCCTCACTAAAATCAATCAATATATAGATAGATAGATAGATAGATAGATAGATAGATAGATAGATAGATAAATGAGTGAATGAATAAATAAATCAATAAATAAGTGAGTAAGTAAATAAATAAGTAAATGAATATGTAAGCAAATAAATAAATAAATAAATGAGTGAATGAGTAAATAAATGAATAAATGAATGAATGAATAAATAAATAAGCAAACAAATAAATAAATTTAAGAGAGGTAACTATAAAGACATGTTTCAGTACAAAAAAATGAACTTCACAAGTACAAGATGGTGTTAGCAATGGCTAGATAGTGATTCATTTGAAAAAAGAAGATCAGAGAGGCTTAGAAGACTACAAGCTCAATATGAGACAACTGTGAAATATTTTTACTGAGAAGTAAGTGAATTTTTCAATGTATTAAGATGGGCAGAGTATCCAGGAAGAGGGAGTTCCTCTGTACTGTGGACTAGTCAGACTGCATACAGAGTCATATTTTCATTTCTAATCACATTTTAGGAATTACATCTATATCCCAAAAACACCAAGAGGAGGTCAAGCAGGGTGGTGACAGGCACTGTGCTTCTGCTATGTAATCCTCCTGTGAAGAACCTGGAAGATGAGGGAGGTCATTAAGCATTTGAAGGAATTTCACTAGAAGAAGGATTAGGTTTGTACTGCTTTGTGCCAGAAAGTAGAACCACTGCAAAGATAAGTGTGATCTTGATTCAAGGTATATTTTTTCTAACAACCAGCAAAAGGAGAAGGGGCCAGCAGAGAATGAAGTGGGTAGGTAATGTCATGGAAACAAACAAATGTGACCTTGGACAGAGTTTGAGAGAGAAGGGCCTCGTGCACTGTGGTCCAGGGGTCAGGAAGAGTTGGACATGACTGAATGACTGAACAACAATAACAAAAGTGCTTTCTCAAAGTGGAATTTCCTTAAAAGGTGGAGAAATACCTAGATCAAAGGGTCATAGATTTAGAGGGGGAAGGGATGTTAGTGGTTGGCAAAATTCAGCTTCCTCATTTTACAGGTGAGGAACTTTAGCCACAGAGAGGTTAGGTAATTTGTGCAGGGTTGCACAGCTAGTCATTGTATGAGGCAGGATTCAAATCTAGGTCTTGCTGATTCCAAATATAATTAACGGCCAATCCATTATATAATATTATCTTTCTAGTGGAGCAGAAAATGGTACAGCTATTTTACAAAGGTGCTGTGGTGAAAATTTGTTTCAAGAGTGGGTTGGACTGAAAGGCTCCTAAAGTTCCTTCCAGGGTGGCCAGGTGGTGAAGTAGAGAGAGCACTGGGCCTGGAGTTGGAAAGGCTCTTCTTCCTGAGTTCAAATCCGGCCTCAGACTCTTACTAGTTGTGTGACCCTGGGCAAGTCACTTAACCCTGTCTGCCTCAGTTTCCTCATCTGTAAAATGAGCTAGAGAAGGAAATGGCACACCATTCCAGTAGCCTTGCCAAGAACACCCCAAGTGGGGCCACAAAGGTCACATGACTACTGAAAAACAGCAACAACAAGAACAAAGTTCCTTCCAGCTACACAACTTTGTTACTTTGTGAAACCCATGGTACGAATCACTACCCTCTCAGCTTGGAATCTAAGCCCCTTTATAATCTGATTCCAAACCATCTATCCTAACCTTGTTTTACCTTTCTTGCCCTTTAGTCATTTGAGCCATGGCTCACTGATCCATGAGATCTATACTGTGGTTTTCACTTCTGCACAGGCATACAAACCATAGCCCAGGTATGGACTACAAGCACCATTACCTCCGCCTTTCCAAATTCTTATCTTTCCCTCAAGTCTCAGCTCAGGCCTCTCTTGCTCCTTCCCTCACCTCCCCAGCTGCTACTTCATGCCATTGCCTTCCCCCCTGCCCATTTACCTTATGTTTACTTTTCTGTATTCCTATCATTTCCCCAACTAAATTTAAAATTCAGTGAAGAAAGGGAATAAGTCCTGGTATAAATCCTACCTCATCATAACATATTATTCTTTTGATGATTTGCTGTAATCTATCTGCTGACAATTTGTTTAAAATTTTTGCATCTAAATTCATTAGGGAAATTAGTCTACAATTTTCTTTCTCTGTTTTGACTCTGTTTGTCAGCAACATATTTGTATCATACAAAGAATTTGGTAAGACTTCTTCACCTATTTTCCCAAATAGTCTATATAGTACTGGAATTGATTGTTCTTTTAAATGTTTGATAGAATTCACTTGTAAATCAATCTGGCCCTGGGGATATTTTTCCTAGGGAATTCGTCAATAGCTTGTTCAATTTCTTTTTCTGAGATGGGGTTATTTAAGTATTTTACTTCTCTTCTGTTAATCTGGGCAATATATATATATATATATATTTTAAATATTCATCCATTTCCTAAGATTGTCAAATTTATTGGCATACAGTTGGGCAAAATAGTTCTAATTGTTGTTTTAATTTCCTCTTCTTGGTGGTGGATTCACCCTTTTCATTTTTGATACTGGTAATTTGTTTTCTTCTTTCTTTTTTAAAATTAAATTAATTTATTATTAAATTTTGGTTTTTCCATAAAACCAGCTCTTAGTTTTATTTATTAGTTCAATAGTTTTCTTAATTCAATTTTCTTAATTTTCCTTTGGTTTTCATATTTCAATTTGATGTTTAATTAAGGATTTTTAATTTGTTCTTTTTCTAGTTTTTTTAGTTGTATGCCAATTCATTGATCTCTCTTTTTCTATTTTATTTATGTAAGCATTTAGAGATATAAAACTTCCCCTAAGAACTGCTTTCACTGCATCCCATAAGTTTTGGTATGTTGTCTCATTATTGTCATTTCTTGAATGAAATTATTGATGTTCTTGATTTGTTGTTTGACCCAATCATTTTTTAGGATTAGATTATTTAGTTTCCAATTTTTTTTAGTCTATCTTTCCATGGCCCTTTATTACATATAATTTTTATTGCATCATGTCTGAAAAGGATGCATTTAATATTTCTGCCTTTCTGCATTGGATTGTGAGGTTTTTATGCCTAGACATGGTCAATTTTGTGTATGTGCCATGTACTACCGAGAAAAAAGTATATTCCTTTCTATCCCATTCATTTTCTCCAGAGGTCTATCATACCTAACTTTTCTAATGTTCTATTCACCTCCTTAACTTCTTTCTTGTTTATTTTGTGGTTAGATTTATCTAGTTCAGAGAGGGGGAGGTTGAGGTCCCCCCAGTATAGTTTTGCTGTCTATTTCTTCCTGTAACTCCCTGAACTTCTCTTCTAAGAATTTGGATGCTATACCATTTGGTGCATATATGTTTAGTAATGATATTACTTCATTGTCTATGGTGCCTTTTAGCAGGATGTAGTTTCCTTCCTTACTTTTGATAAGATCTATTTTTGCTTTTGCTTTGTCTGAGATCAGGATTGCTACCCCTGCTTTTTTTTACTTCAGCTGAAGCACAATATATTCTGCTCCTGCCTTTTACCTTTACCCTGTATGTGTCACTCTTTTTCAAATGTGTTTCCTGTAAACAACATATTGTAGGATTATGGTTTTTAATCCATTCTGCTATCCACTTCTGTTTTATGGGAGAGTTCATCCCATTCACATTCACAGTTATGATTACATTGTGTCTTTTTCTCCATCCTTTCCCCCCATTTATGCTTTTCTTTCTCCTTTTCTCCTTTCCCCTCCTCACTAGTGTTTTGCTTTTGACCACCGCCTCCTTCAGTCCCTCCTCCCTTCTATTAGCCCTTTCCCTTTCTTCCTTTTTTACTGCTTGTTCCTCCCTTCTATCCCCCTTCCCTTTTCTTTCCCCTTTTCCCTCCTACTGCCTATAGGGCAAGTTAGATTTCTATACCTAACTGATTATGTTATGCCCTTCTTGAGCCAAGTCTGATAAGAGTAAGTTCAAACAATGCTCATCTCTCTCCCTTCTTTCCCTCTGCAGTAACAGGTTTTTGTGTCTTTTCCTGTGATGTAATTAACCCTTGTCTGCCTCCCCTTTCTCAGTACATTTTCTTGGATTAGACTAATCTACTTACTTGGATGTATTTAACCCACTTGGTTCAGCTATTCTAGGGTTTTTCCTCGTATAATATTTTCTGGGTTTTCAGAGGTTAATAAGGGATGGTGAGAGCAACTTACTTCTTACTCCACCATCTTGGCTTCTGGAAGTGGAACTCTGTTCTATGGTCTCTTACTCTCGTCTTCTTTGACATTTGTCACTTGATATTATAGTAAAATATATTTTCTTACATTAATACAAGAGTTGTTCTCCCATTTTCTTTTTTATGATGACAAAAATGTTGCTATGAATATTCTCATGTCTATAGTACCTTCATTTCTGTAATTGATGTATTTGAGGTATGTGTCCCTTAATGTCTCTCAGCATCAAAAATTACACATAATCTAGTGATTTTTCTTGAAAATTCTAAATTGATTTCCAAAAGGTTGATTAGATTTGTAGCCCCACCAAAGGTATATAAATATGTCTTTCTACCCCACCCCTAGCCATTCCAATATTGACTTTTTTCAACTTTTATCAATCTTAAATGATGTCATGCTTTGTCTAGAATCCATATGGTGGTATGTGTGACGCTGGGTAAGTCATTCAACTCTCAGTGCTCTAGGAGGCTCTTTAGCAGAACAAGGCATAGAGAAGGGGCTGATTATCAGTGGGGGGTGGGCAAATTCCTTACCCTGCTGTTCTGTTAATCAGTGAAGTCACAGGTCCATCCCAGTCCCTATACTTGTCATGAACAAGTCTGCCAATTTTTTAGAGTGTAATATGATGCTTGATATTATGTGTTAAATAATTATTTTCATATAACTACTAATTGAGAGCACAAAATGTAACATATCCTTATAAATTAAGAATTAAACATATCAGGAATATGATGTTCTTTTCTGAGTTCTGTTCACCCTTCATTATGGAGTGATGTATTAACTTATGCATGAATCAGATTTAAGTGAGGCAAAGTTATACAAGGTTATGAGCCTCATTCTCTCTTCCAGTTGTAGAGGTCCAGTGGCAAGACAAAAGTCAAAATGCATGACCTTGGTGTCTTCTTTGGTGTCTGACCAAGCTCTAAGCGCTTCACTGTGCCTGCTTCAGCTGCCTTCATAACCATCGGAAGAAATCATTCTCATTCATATATTCCTCAAGGGGAAATATTCACATGCTCCTAACTCACCAAGAGATTTAAGGCCTGTTGCTTATCTTCAACCTAGTTTGACCCATGTACCAAGAGGATTTTACCAGGATGTAGCCACTGTGCATGCTACAACTTCTTGGAGCCACAATTTCTGAAAGTTGAGTGACCAGTAAACGCCAAAGGTAGATGAGCAGCCCTGAAAAGGGCTCAGCAAAATCATACCAGTATTGCTAGTCCTCTCGTAACATCTCATACTATGCTCATGGACAAGTTGCAATAAATCCAGAGGATAATAAACAGAATGACAAGAAATATTAATCCCAAGATGTATGAAGATGAGCTGTTTAGCTTAGTGAAGACAAAAATAAGAGAAGACATGCTAGTTGGCTTCAAATATTGGAAGGCTTTCATGTAGAAAAGTGATTAGTCCACTTTTAGGAGTTTTAAAGAAGCCTAACACCTTAAGGACGGCATGGCCTAGGGACCTGGGTTGACATATATGGCTTTAGATATTCCTTAAGTTTCTCAAATTGGATGGTTATTTGACTAATATATTGTGGAACTGGCTTTTTGCATCAGAGGCATCAGACTCCAATTGAAGTGGGTATGACTAAATTGCAGATAAAAATGCCTCTGGACTTCACCGACTTGTAAAACCACATATTACCCAGAGATACCACTACTAGGTCTGTATCCCAAAAAGATCATAAAAATGGGAAAAGGACCCACATGTACAAAAATATTTATAGCAGCTCTTTTTGTGGTGGCAAAGAATTGGAAATTGTGGGGATGCTCATCCATTGGGGAATAGGTGAAGAAGTTGTGGTACGTGAATGTAATGGAATACTATTGTGCTATAAGAAATGATGAGCAGGTAGACTTCGGAAAAACCTGAAAATACTTGTATGGACTGATGCTGAGTGAAGTGAGCAGAACCAGGAGAACGCTGCACACAGTAACAGCTTCATTGTTTGATAACCAACTTAGATAGACTTAGCTCTTCTCAGCAATGCAAGGATCTAAGACATCTGCAAAGGCCTCATGATGGAAAATGCTATCCACATCCAGAGAAAGAACTACGGAGTTTCAATACAGATTGAAGCAGACTATTTGCTTGTTTTCTTTTCTTTTCTTTTGTTTCTTTTTTCTTGTGGTTCCTCTATTGGTTCTAATTGTTCTTTACAACATGACTAATGTGAAAGTCTGTTTAACAGGAATGTATACGTACGGCTTATATCAATTTGCATGCCATCTTGGGGAGGAAGGCAGAGAGGAAGGGGGAGAAAATTTAAAATTCAAAAGCTTATGGAAATGATTGTTGAAAACTAAAAATAAATTAATTAAAAAAGAAAACCACATATTACCATTATCTATGTTCTTTTACTTTTTTTATTTGTTTTGTTGAATATTTCCTAATTACATTTTAATGTGATTAAGTTCGCACTCTGGAATGTTGTTGACCATATTGTGGCCTATAGCCCACATGTTTCACACTTCTGCTTTATGTCATATAATTGTATTGATTCCTTGCAGATTTTTATCTTCCAGCTTTTATCCATTGTCCAATCCTTTACTGATTTTCTTAGTTTAGCTGCATTAACTTTATTTATGTTTAAGGAAAGAATTGGTAAATAAATCAGATATCACCTCACCACACTTAATGGTACTGTTAAGACTATTTCATACCTTAATTAAAATATAATTTCAATTTTCAAATTATTCAGTCAAACCTGGTCATTAGACCAAAGGTGAAAAGTCCTTGGAACTGGAAAGACATTGCACAAGAGTGATAGTCAGGTATTCCAAGAAAATTTGTTCGTGTCCTAATGATTGTGTACAAAATCTTAAACCTGAGAGTATCAAAGCTTGGAATTAGATGTATTCCAAAAATTAGTGTGGCATTTCAGTAAAAGCTAAGAAGAGGAACTAGCAGTTGGGAGGAGAGGTTAAGAGATTCTTTGGTTTTGGACTTGGCCTGGGTCTCCTCCTCTCCTACCTTTAGACTGGAGTAAAACATTGTGTTTTCTGAAGGATGTGCAGAATTCTGGACTTCTCATATTTCCATGTGCATCCTAGTGTGTTTTTCCCATATCAGCTGACAGTTGTTCCTGTGTTAGGTAGTTATAGGTAGACCAGATGAAGATTCACACATTGACAAGAATCACAGCAAAGAAGTTACAGTATTCCTAAGGGGAACATCTCAAGAAACCTAGACAGGGGACAAAAAGGACTCCTGAGAATCTGGGGCTGGATATTATTCACGTGCCCCATGTCTACTTCAGTAGACCCTCATCCTGGAGTCTGCATTTACTTCTGGGAGAGCAAAAGTCCTCTAATACATTAAATAGCCATTCCTCAGCAAGCTTTTGGGACATGGACAAGAATCTTTCAAGATCATCTGGCTTTGATGGGCTACAATATGTATTGTTTTAGGAAATTTCTAAATTAGTGATTTCACATTTATTTGAATATTTGAACTTAATCTCAGCCTAGAGGGATATGTCATTTGGGCACAGAAAACAGTCACCTTTCCTTTTAAAAATCTTTGTATTTTTTTTTTTATTAATGAGGAGTAGTCCTAAGTTAGGGTAGCTATGTGGCACAGTAGACAGAAAGCGATGCGTAAGGTCAGAAAGACTCATCTCCCTGAGTCCAAATCTGGCCTCAGACACTTACTAGTTATGTGACCCTGAGCAAGGTCAATTAACCAAGTTTGTCTCAGTTTCCTTATCTATATAATGAGCTGGAAATGGAAAGGACAAACCAGTATCTTTGCCAAGTAAACCTCAAATGGGGTCACACAGAGTCAGATAGAACTAAAAAACAGCTCACCAATAACAAAAAGAAACATATCACATAGTTTGAATGAGATAAGACTCAACAACTCTATATTCTTCAACTATAGAAATATATATATACATATATATATATATATATATATATACATATATAATATATATATATATATATATATATATATATTATATATATAAAACCACCTGACCTTATCGTCTACTACTCTGCCATTGAACCCTCTAGACTTTTGACACTGTCATCTGACCTACTGATGTAACCTAAAGATGGTTTTTGCCATTTACCCCACTGAAAACTTAGGATTTCTGAATCTTCCAATTCCCCTGTGTCAGAACTTTATTTTGTGCTTTGTCCTTCTACATAGAGTATAAGTTCAAGAGAATGAACTATTTTCTTTTTATAATCTATTTTGTTTTATTGTAATTTATGGAATAAAACAAGCATTTCTATAACAGCAAGATTTTTAAAAGATGATTGCACATGAAACTGCTAATCTGTTATGTAAAACTTTTTATTTCTTTTAAATATATAATAAAAATAGAATGTAAATTACTTTTTTTCTTCCTCCTAACCCTACAGATGGCTACCATTTGACACAAATAGGCATGTGTGTATATATGTATGTATGTATGTATGTATGGATGGATGGATGGATGGATGTGTGTATATATGTGTGTGTGTGTGTGTGTGTGAAATAGGCATGTGTGTATATATGTATGTATGTATGTATGGATGGATGGATGGATGTGCGTGTATGTGTGGTGTGTGTGTGTATCATAATGTATATGGCTATGATTACATGACATGATTTTGAGCTCCCCACCATCGTGGTAGCTTTACTCTGGGCAAATCCCAGTTTTTAAATGGCCATCTTATATTGTATTGCTTTAGAATCGAACACAAAACTCCAGATTGGTTCTTACAAGGATTGAGCACCTCCCTTGCTCTGGCCACTATTTCTATATTAATGGGCTCTAATATAACAGATAAATCAATAGTATGCTCTAGGTGAAAACATACCTGTTATTCTGGTCTTCTTATTTCTTTTAAGGATCTGACCTCAAAGACTCTTTGAAATGATAGCTAATCAGGATGCTAGGTTTCTCCATTTTGTGAATTGTTTCCATTTGCATTGCATGCTGGGTTGGGCTGGGAAGAGTGGAGTGCTGCTGTCCAAACACTGTCTCCTCGTGGACACTCCAAATCTTCAGCTTTGCTGTGGGGACCTGGGTCAGGAATGATTGACCGCTGCTATCCAATCCAATAAATATTTATTTAGTTAGCCTATTATGTGCCAGGCACTGTGCTAAGTACTGGGGATACAATTAATAAAAAGAAAAGCAGTTCCCACCCTCACAGTATGAGAGAGAGAGAGTATTCAAAAGTAGGAAGGAAATTGGAGGTGGAACAGGATCACCAGGAAAATCACATAGGGGTTTTGTTGTTAAGTCATTTCGGACATGTCTAATTCTTTGTGACCTCATTTAAAGTTTTCTTTTGCAAAGATAGAGAAATGATTTGCCATTTCCTTCTCCAGCTCATTTTACAGATGAGTAAGTAAAGTAAAGACAGTTAAATGAATTGCCTAGGATCATGCAGTTAGTAAGTTCTGAAACTGGATTTGAACCCAGGTCTCCTGACTCCAAGTGTTTTATTCACTGC